>NW_007732077.1:109775-126922 GCF_000696425.1 Galeopterus variegatus | reverse complement strand
GCGCTTCATTTACTGATTTAATCATGTGTTTAGTGATTTCCTGCCTGTGAGCCTTCAGTCCGTTTCTTTTGAAGAAGCGAAGGAAGGCAGAAATAAAGTGTCATTGTTCTGCCTAATCCAGCAGAAGCCTCGAAAGCCAAAGACGTTAGTCTGCTCCTCAGTTTCCTCATTTGCTAAAATGGAGAAGACAAAATAAAAAAACCACCTTGAACAGCAACAGTTTAGGGCTGAAATTTTCAATTATTTCTTCTGCATCTTTAGTTTTTTCTTTACATTATCAGAGAAATGCATAGAAGCACCAAACCCAGGGTCTCCACTTTACTTCTCTTTTCAGTATGTTCCATTCACCATATTTCTCAGCAGGAGCTGACATTGAAGGAGAGATTCTCCCTGTTATGACCATAAAATACTGAGCAGCTGGTTTGTAATGACCCCTTCATAACTGAAAGTTATATGAATAAATTCACTCATTATTGACTTATCTATTATTTCTTCTGTCTATACTTCTCTATATCCTTCAATGGCAAGTATATTCTGAGGGACCCCAGGGTCCGATGTCACACTCTGGGGTGTATACAGCAGGGGCCCTGTGTGGATGGTGGGAGGGTCATGTGGGTGTTTCTGACCTGGGCGTCTTTGTTCAGAGGAGCAGAAGTGGACAGACACGCTCCCACAGGGCTTTTCTGCTGAGGTAGGACGGGTGGGAGGGTCTCCTTGGTTTTGAGTCTGTCTAGAGTCTGGGGAGCCAGACAGTGAGGGGATTTGAGGGGAGCTTGGTCAGGTAGTTTGTTCTCACAACCACCAGATGGCAGCAGAGATCGCAGTACCTGGCCCAGATTTGAGATCTTTGGTTGACACACACAGGCTGCTTTTCTCAAGCCCACTTGGAACATTCACTAGGCTAGACCATACTCTGGGCCATAAAACACACCTTCACAAATTTAAAAGTAAATCATAAAACCACGCTTTCAGATCACAATGGATTAGACTAGTTATAACACAAAGATGCTGAAATCCCCAGATATTACAGGATTAAACACTCTCCTCCTAAAATATTAGATTAGATAACACATGGGTCAAATAAGGAGTCCCAAGAGAAGCTGAAGAATACTTGGGTTCTACCTAAAGTTGTGCTCACACTTGGCTTCTTCCTTTTTCTACTCCTGCTTCTACTGTTCCTTCCACTGGATTATCTGAAACCACAGGAGTGATGAGGTCAGATCCTGGGAAACTTCACTAGGATAGTCATGACACATGTATGTATCCTGGGACTCCCCTGTCCGTACTGAAAGTTTGCCTTTCCATCATTTAATACCGCTTCCCACGTCCCCTGCACACGCACGCGGCTGTGCAGCAGGGCATCTCTCACATCAGCTCACAGTGCCAACGAGTCAGAGTGCTGGACGCCTGTAATGGTTCTGAACAGATCGCGTGTGGAGGCTGCTACAGAATTAAAGTGCAGAGGAAGTGCTGCAAAAGCCTGTGCTGGGCTCAAGAGATCCTTGGTGTGAGGTGTTAGGTCCTTGGGACTGAAAACCTGACTTTTAGAAAGCCCCCACCCTTTGGTCTTTTTCTCTAAGGTTTGTTCCTCTGCCTCCCTAAGTCTCTGTTCCCAGCATTGGGCTGAGCAGGCTGTACCTAGAGTATAACATTGTAACTGCTTCCCCCGCTAGGCTAGCCCAAGGTTTCCATCTCCCCAAGTCTCTGTTCCCATGGACAGGCTGTATCTGGAGTGGAACACTGTGACTGTCTTCCTAGGCTAGGCCAGAGGCCAATGTTAAGCCTGTAAAAGAAGACGCCCAACTGCCTCTTGGCGCTGATGCCATTTTTCAGCTCAGCCCAGCAGGTCCGCTTGCTGCTTGCTAATAAAATCTTTTCTTTCTTTATCTGGCTAGCGTCTCCTTCCTCAGCAACTTTACATGAGGAAATGACCTGGGACAAGAGCGTCACTAACTGCACCCAGCATGCCAGCTCCACAGTGACCATGTCTGTGTCAGGAGGAGGAAGGGCCTCCCACTGAGGACACCAAGGCGGAAGAGGAGGGAGGGGTGTCTGAGCAGGGTCAGGTGCTCCCAGCAGCACAGGAGAGAAAATAGTACTTTCTCCAGGGGTTGACTTATCCTTGTAAATATCGGGGAGCACATGTCCAAGAACATGTCCCCTACACTAAGTGGCGGTGGTGAGAAGTTGTCTTTTCAGTCCTGGATAGTACACAGCCATTTATTCAGTTCTCTTTGCTCAAAAGCACACACCCACATTTTACTATGAATGAAAGGTATTGATCCGTATCATTTAGAAAATCACATAATGCATTGTGACATCCAAATGTTTAATTCATAAGGTCTACAATACATTAAGTTGAACTTACAGAAATAAAAAGTAAAACATTTGGAACTGATCTGAGAATACAGGATATATCTATAGGAAACAAAATATAAGCACAAAAATCAACAAATTAGCTGATGACAATCATTACTATTTAAAACCTACTAATTCTAATTAGGTTAATTACATCATAGAATGTTCCTTATTTTTCTGCTATGACTTCATATAATATTTGTATTAAGCAGCAATTTCCTAGGTCTAACCACCACATAATTTCCTGTCCATGTTTTTCTGCAGTGGGGGTTTATTCATTACTTCCCAGGGTGGACTGGAGACCTGGCAGTGGCCGGACTCGTCGCAGGACAGACACTCAGGACACCCTGATCACCATAAGGTAGAACTGAAGGGGCAAAAAATGGGCGCAGTGGCTCTTCAACAGAAACTCCCGTGAATGTAAAGATGTGAGAACCATCTTTGGTGTTGAAAAAGGAAACGTTTCCCATGCCCATATCCAGGAAAATCCCCACTCGCTGGAACCTGAAGTCGTCACAGAGGGCAGCTGGAGGCATTGAGCTGGCAGAGTAGTAGCCTCCAGCCCTCACACTCACAGTCCAGAATCCCAGCTCTGTGCTCAGTCGGATACGTCCTTGTCGGGGAGCAGATTCTCTGCAAACTCCCAGGTCCCATTCTATGCTTGTTCCCACGTCCACCTCCCAGTAATGGCGGCCAGAGGAGAAGCGAGGGGAGCCCAGGACACAGACTGCACAGTCGAACCTCTGGGCAAGTGATGGCCGATTCTGTCTGATCCACCCACATCGGACGCTCCTGAGGTCATCAGAAATGAGGAGGAAGTTGTTAGCTGTGTCAGCATCCAAGGTCACATCCACTGGGAAGAGAAAAAGAAGCAGCTCAGCCAATGGACAGAATGCAGCCCATTCTTCTGGTCTATTGCAAAGTCCCAAACATCTCACTGGCTTTAGTTTCTTTAATTCTGCTTTTTCCCCAAATCAGAACTTTTCAGGAAGCAACTTCCCCAACCTCTCCACCTAACTCAAATGATCATAGGTGTGCTTTGTAGCAATATATGACTCATTCACATTGGAATTTTCTTTTCTTTTTTCTTTTTTTTTTACAGTATGTACTCAAAATTTGAAGTCACCAATTTTAATGGAGGAAAAAGAATGTGATGTGGTCTAGAAAAGATTAATTATCTGAAGTGTTTAGAAAACAAATTTACAGAAAAACATATCCTTCAAGTCAAAAGATGGGTGTGATCACCAATGTAGATTTTATAGATTAAAGTAACACATCAGATGATGGATCTGTTTGATGGTGAATTAGTGGGTGAAATAAACTGAGTGAACATTTACAAGAAAGACGGAAGATTGTTCCAAAGATAACTAGGACAGAGTGAATCTTTGAATCTAGAATCTTTTCATACTTCATGAAGAGTGTCAGATATAGGTCAGTAGATGAGCAGAAATCACGTGTGTGTGTCAGAGAAGACACGGTCAGGGACATCATAGGAACCCACCTTCATTTCAAAGTGTAATTCCTTGCCCAGGCTGGCCACAATTTGTTCATTTAAATGTCCCTTCCTTCCAGAGTTATGGAGTCTGATAGTATTTTCTGTAGCCAGGGCCACTGTTGAAGCCCATGGTCCACAGACGAGGAGACCAGAGTCTGCGACTCGCCCTACACCCCCAGGAACAACCACTGTGGGAGCTCAAACCAAACTCTCCCAGCGCTGGGATAAGGTCATTTTGTGCAATGGGTGTTAACATTCGCTGCATACTAGAATTACTCAGTGGATTTTAACATTAGACACCTGGGCATCTCAGCCAGAGAGAAATTCAGATTCAGTTGCTCTAAGTTTTTGCTACTGTAAGCCTGGTACCCTAGCCAGCAAGATCAGCAATCCTGAACTCTCCCAGTTCAGAATCTGCATTCTAACAAGATCTCCAGATAATTTCAGCACATTAATTTGTGAGAATCCCTCACCTAAGCCATGACATAGACAGCATTATCTTTTGTTAAAGGTCACCAGGAGACTCTATTGTGTTGTCAGGGCTGAGAACCACTGACACTGAGGAGCACATCAATCTTAGGTGCCAGACATCAGCTGATCCCCATAGGGAATGGAGGGCCAATTGCACAGATGACTTTCTCTGATCCTGTAGTGGGAAGGGGGCAGGGTATATAGGTCCCTTACCTTGGAACTTCCGCATCCGTGGGTTCATCTGCAGAACTGCTGTCAGTTGGGGCTCCAGCTCCTTAATACTGGACGCCAGCTTCCCCAGCTGCCGATTGGGCCCGATGTCATTCTTTTGAGAGACAATAGGGCAGAAGAAGCAAAAGAAATCCTCTCCACGGAGCTCCTTCTGCAATAAATTGATGCAGTTGAGGCAGAAGCTGCATCCACATTTCAGGTGCATTGGTCTTTCAAGATATGCTGGGCAGATGGGACATCTGCTTGCTTCTTGTAAGGATTCAGCCATGTCCACTGCCAGGGAGAAAATGTACATGGGAAGAGAATTTCCATGAGTTGAATGACTATTAGTTGTGACAAGTGACAACCTTTACATGCATAGGGTGATTGAGTTCCAATTTCATCATCATTAGAACAAGATCATGAGAGTGCACACACTAAATCCCATGCTCCTTGCCTTCAGAGATTTGAAGTTTTATTTGGAAAGAAATCACAAATTGTCATTGTGCTTTGAACTGAGGTGGAGGAAGGGTCCACATTCATTGTGACCCTCCAACTGAGCCAACATATGTGATGTGAAAGTTTTAGTTTAGCCATTCTCAGGCTTACCAGAAAGATGCATTAGCTTAACATCTCTCTTCAGGTCACCAGTATTCCTGAATAAAGCTGACTTCAATTTGACCAACATTTGGCTTTTGAGTTGTTTGATTTTGAAAAGAGGCAGGCAGCCGGACTTGTGACTGGTAACAAATTTCGGCGAGCCAAGCCGGGAGCTAAATGCCCTGGGGTAACAAATTTTGGCTGGACAGGTTCCATGGCAACATTGATGTGAGAATCAGCAAAGGTGGTAGCATTTCACCATCTCCTAGAGTAAACTGAGCAACAGATTACCTTATGATAATAAGAAATGCATCCTTTCTGCCGCCTTGGGACTGAATTCTAAATTCGTTGCCTACCACTCCTGGACCGGAGGGGGATCCAGTGTGTTATTTTCAAACACTGAGTCAGCACTGAGACAACATTTGTTGAATCCATTAATTACTAAATTCCTGTCATTCCTCTATGGCACAACTGCCATTTCTAAACATCTGAGAAGGAAAATCAGAATAGACAGGGCAAACTCACCTCTTCTGAGCTGGAAACTCCTCTGTCCCCCAGCTGTTTCCTCCAGTCGCTCAGGTCTTGTGGGGAAAAGCGCATGCTCCGGCCTTTTATCGGCCAGATTCCCTCCACTGTGTCTAGCCACACCCCGCCCCACCTCAGTAACCTAATCTGATTTTGATTTAATTATGTCAGGGAAGGAGATTTTTAATATTGGTGATATATCTCCAGTTAACAATAATCTTAGTAAAGTCTTCAATCCTGGCGGTATATCGTTTTTTAATATAAAGATGAGATTAAATTATCATCCCTTTATATTAGATTAGAGCTAACATATTAATTTCACAAGCTTATTTTAGAGATTTTCCCATCATTTGTGAGTAGCAGTGGTTCAGCTGATGTATACTACACAATTAAAGCTTTGTTTATAATTGTAAGTAGATTATTTAGCATGATTTCATTTGCAATTTTATAAAATGGCGTAAATTAATATACATCAGAATCAAAGATATTCAGCGTATGCATCTCATTGAGGGAATATTAGATAGTTTTTATTTGCTCCAACGTGTTTATCTCTGGTTCTGAACATTCTTGATAATTCATAGGAATAACTTAAATTGTGAAAAATGACCATTAAATTCTACATGGGTTCTAGGCACTTGGGAAACGTTATGATACAAGCCAGAGGAGAAGAACAGGGAACATTCTTGTGGTGCTTGTGTTCTCAAATAGAAATTGTTAACGGTGAAGTAAATTGCACTTTTTTTTTTCATTTGAACCAATCCCGAGTATTTTCTTTTTAATCCTGTGTATGCCCTGGTACCTTTGCAACCTTGTTTTCAAATTTCAAGCAATTTGAATATAATCTTGCTGTTTTTCCCAACTAAAAATGTGTCATATATTTATTGTTTATCACAAAATAACTGAATTTCTCTCTTTTGCATATCTTGTTTTAAACAACCTAATTTTTGTCTTCCTTAAGTATGATTCCTCATGGCATTAGATGACTCACGGAGTCTTGAGCAAAAGGAATGATGATTAAGCAGAGATCGTGGAAAAGGCCAGGAAAATTCAAGTGATTAAATTAATTTGCACTTAATTTATAACATAACAGCTTTATTTTGAAATTTCAATTAACTTGAATATAATCTTACCATCTCACACCTAAAAATGTATGACATATTAAATAGTCTTTTTTCTTTATAACCTATATATTTCTTAAAAGACCTAATTTTGGTCCTATTTAGATAAGATCTGTAATGAAATTTCATGACTCGTAGGGAGTCAGTGTAGAAGTAATGGGAATAAAGACTCTGGAAGTGAGTATAGAAAGCCAGATTAGATTTTAGTGATTGGCTTAAATTATGTTTCATTTATAAAGTGATCATTTGGAGTTTACTTTTCACTGGATTGCCTGACTATTCCAGATCCCAATGTAGAGACAGAGTCCAGCCCTCATGTGTTCTCTAATGAAGAAAAACTGAAAAAGACACAAGTCTAACTAAAAAATTGTGAGAAATATTGTGTTAAATGGGTGTTTGATTTCTCACAAAAGAATAAAAGATGGAAGAAGTAATTTACCTTGAGCTATAAAGAAAAGCTCATACAAGAAGCAACCACTGAGTCAGGCTTTGAGGTTTAGTGGAATTTTGTCAGCCAAACAGGCTCATTTCTGGGAAGAAAGGAGGGCACATGCATGTCACAGGAGACATGAAACACTGAGGCTGTTTATTAATCTCGTAAATATACATTGTAGGGAATTCGAGAACCTGATGACCATGTTAATGGGAAAATGCACAAGATTCTCACTAGGTGTCAAGGCCCCCGTATTGTGTAACCTGCAGTGTGATGTCAGGATTCGTCAACAGCACTCCCAGCAGCAGGGTGATGAGAATGTGGTTTTGCAGAGAGGATGGGAGGTGCCCTCAGGATTAAGATAACCACGGTTTGGGGAAAATAACAGAGGGCAAGGAGCTGACACGTTGGAGAAATGATGGGGTGGAGCTGGCAGCTGCCGTGTGCCTGCAATAGATCCACGAAGCAGAAGGTGCAGGGAGAGGACAGCCCCACCTGAGGGGCCTGGCCAGGCGGCAGCTTAACCAAGAGCAGGGCAGACTCCAGCTATGGGATGAAAGGGTGGAACTTTCCAAGAATTGGTTCAGGACACATAGGATTTGTGGTGAATGTCCACAATTCTACAGCACCCAGTGAGGGTTGATGCAGTTCCAGGGGCGAGGCGGTCAGATCGCACCAGCTCAGAGCCAGAGGTAGCCACCTCTGTGGCTGGACTGTAATGTGGGCATCAGAAACAAGAGGCACAAAGCAGCGGGCATGCTGAGCTTTTAGATGTCGGTTACTACTTTACCCAAGTAATTTGGTAAGTTATGGGAATATTGGTGAAATCTTCACATATCATTCTCTATGGACAGCACTGACTGTAACGAAGCCCAGAATTGGTCTTTCTGAACCTTTTTTATTACACACATATTATTAAGAAACAAAATTTCCAAGGGCCAGGGCCAGCTTGAAATTGATTAGAGTGTGGTGTTGATAACACAAAGGTCATGGGTTCGGATCCCTGTACCAAACAGACACCTAAAGAAAAAAAAAAGGTTAAGAAACAAAATTTCCAAATTATGTTACACTTTTACCCAATATTGAACTTCAAGCTAAAAAGATTACATTTTCAGATATTTTTTGTTTGAGAGTTTGCAAATCCCACTGTGCACTGCTTTTGTCCAGTGTTTATTAATGATGGCTTTATCTCTAGGAGGATGTTTAGACCCCCTTTGTAATTTGAATGGTTTGTTCCTAAGATCCTGCAAAGGTTTTAGTTTGTTAGCGACATTTGTAGACACTTTAGCATTTGGCTAATAAGTAGTAATAATAAAACCTGCAGCAACCCTCAGGGGGTTTTAGTTTGTTAGTGACATTTGTAGACACTTTAGCATTTGGCTAATAAGTAGTAATAATAAAACCTGCAGCAACCCTCAGGGGATGCTGTGCTGAGTTCACAAGGGGACCAGGGGCTCCCACGTGCTGATGTGGGTCCTGTCTCCGTTCTGCTTTCTGAAACACCCACCACGGGGCCAGGACTAATATGACACCATCACTGCTCAGTTCACTAAACATTTAAATCTCTTGAGACCTAACTTGACTTCCTGCTCCTTAGGAGATTATTTGAAATTACAGCCATTTCAATTCCTGGGTAAATATGCAGCCAATGTTTTCAGAAGCCTCCGTGGATCGACACTACCCATCTGCCTCAAAACCTTTAAGCCTGATTGACCTTGAGAAAACCCACTACACTAATCCCAGATGAATGGTTCCTTTCTCCAGGTATATTTCTCTAAGTCCCAAGACAGATCATTTCTCCATCTGTTCTCCCGGGACCATTTACTAAAGACTTCTAAAAGAACCAGTTATGAATTTACTTATATTCCTGATGTCTTCACCTTATCCTAAGAGACACTGCACTTGAGAGGTGGGACTAGATGTAGACACGAAATACATGGCTTCTGGCAAAAAAAAAAAAAAGTAAATAATCATGATTTTATATGATTTGAAATCAATATGGTTCCTTCCATATGTTCTATTATTTGGTCATCTAATATTTTAATCATATTAGAATTTTATACAAATTTTTTACAAAATGTTTTGATCTTCCTATCTCAGATGTAGAGATCATAATTGTTGTTATGTAAATGATATCTGTTCATTTTCAAATATTTGAAAACCTGAGATAAGCAAATGAAAGAAAATCTAAAACAATAAAATGAAGACAATAAAGAGAAACAGTGGGTACATTTGACTTTGAGATACATCCTTCCAGCATATCATAAATGGTGTATGCTGTACATTGTAGAGTGTATTAAAAATACACTGTGTTAAAAGTTGCAAACAGAATTGAAATGCGTAGACTCTACTAGGATTAACAAGGAATGAAAAATGTGTGAAAAAAGCTTATGAATTGTAAGTATTATGTGATTATGAGTTTTATTCTTGGATAAAACAAACAGCATGTGATTTATTGGTACCTTAGATGCCTTTATTTCTGTTGCATGTTCTGACAAAAAAATTTTTAAAAAATAAGTGTTGGGCCGGCCTGTGGCTCACTCGGGAGAGTGTGGTGCTGATAACACCAAGGCCACGGGTTCGGATCCTATATAGGGATGGCCGGTTTGCTCACTGGGTGAGAGCGAGGTGCAGGAGCAACGCCGAGGGCTGCAAATCCTTTATTCAATGAGGGTTTTGCAATAGGTAGGAGAGAGAGGTACTTAGAATACAAAGACAAGTGGGGTTTTACAGCCAACAAATAGTGTGGGGATCAGTAGATGGAAAATTACTAACACAAAACATTGGGATAAGGGAGGATTCTGGCTAAATCCAGCTCGACAGATTCCTGCTGAAGGCAGGGTGCTGATAACACCAAGGCCACGGGTTCGGATCCTATATAGGGATGGCCGGTTTGCTCACTGGCTGAGCGTGGTGCTGACAACACCAAGCCAAGGGTTGAGATCCCCTTACCGGTCATCTTTAAAAAAAAAAAAAAATAAGTGTTAATGTCTAGCCTCCAGGTGGTCTTGGGGCATTTCTGGTTTTGTTAATGAGCTTCTGAAAATACATATTTGAAATCGCAGAGAAGAAATTTTGAAGAAATGAGTGAAGCTTTAAAAAATGTTTCTGAGAGTTTTATTAACTTTTCTTGATCTAAATATGAGACTATTTTTATTCCTGTGTCAGAAACTGGATCTGTGACCAAATTTCACATGGGTAGATGTTCACCCCTTATTGTGTGATTAAAAGGCCCCATGAGAAATCCTCAATTCTCTTCTCACACAGGCCTAATAGGTACAGTCTAAGACAGGGTCTCTCAACTTCAGCACTATTAACATTTTGGGATAAATCATTCTTTCTTGGGGATAAGGGGACAGGATGTGCATTATAGGATGATTAGCAGCATTGCTGCCTCTGCTTAGTAGATGCCGAAGTTCAGTTTATGCCGAACGGGTTTCCCCCAGTGTGGCGTCTCCTCCAGTTGTTCCCTGGGGTCAGGCCCAGCCTGCTGGGTTCACTCCTGCAGTGAGTCCTTCAGCAGAGGCCTGACGGGTGAAGGCTGTGCTGGGAGCCAGGGCCCCAGAGAAAAATCAAACTTCACCCCTGCCCCTTTTGCCCAGGAGATGCTCTCAGGCTCAGGGGACAAGAGGACAGACAGGTATAGACCACTCAGTCACAAGGGCACATGCTGTGATGGAGGAGCCTAGAGGGAGAACTGAAGCCAGGCTGAGGTATTACAGAAGGCCACTGAGAGCAGATGTGACAGCCAGCATGCCTTCTAATGACCCCTCTTCCTAGCAGTCACCTCTTGTGTACCCCCTCCCACGTTGAGCAGGGCTGACCCGCACTACTGATGGAACTCTGCAGACACGAGGGTTGTGACTTCTGAGCTTCAGAAAGAACCACGGGGACAACTGCTTCCATGTCAATTGTGTAGTAAAAGCAAGTGGTGAATAGAAAGGTTAGGTTTTCTGTAACCTGTTATGAGATTCGTCCTAACCTTTCAGAGTATTGTCTGGTTCCAAAACTCAGAACTGACTGGGCTTCCTCCTGCAGATTAGCAGTATTTGGGGGCGGGGTATTGAGGGGGAGCTGATGGACCAAAGATTCAGCAGAGGTGCCCACTTAGAAGAGGACAGAGATCAGGCATGCTAGAACTACATCCGGAGTCAGTTGGTTCAAGACTCACAAACCCAGTAAGTATCTGACTGGTGACCTGTGGAAGAGAAACAACCTTGACTGGCAGCCTTTTCTCAAGCCAGGATTAGCTATGGTGGAGTGAGGTCATTTTCCAGGAGGTACTTAGGGCTGTCACCAAATAAAGCGGGTAAGGTCCCTGAGCATCCAAACATCACAGCTGTTCCTTATGCTTGGACTTCTCAGAAACCTTCCTGCTCCGGTTCCTGGGGGAGGGACCTCAGCAGCCCAGGTCTGGATGTTTGGACTGAGGCCCCAAGGGAGGGTGTAGGGAGCCAGCCTGAGGACCATTCAGAGTGGGGTTGTATGCAAAGGGGTCCCAGCTTACCAAAGATGGGGGAGGAGGACCCCTCACTCTTCTAGATCTTGGTCTTCCACAACTTAGTTCAGTGGCCATTTATTTAGTGTATTTAACTCAGGTCTTCCATTTCACTGAATTAATCATGTGCTTAATAATTTTGTCTCTCTGAGCCTTTACTCTATTTTTTATCAAAAAGAAGAGAAAGGCAAAAATAAATTGTCACACTTCTGTTTAATCCAATGGAAGTCTTAAAAAGTAGAGATGTCAATTCTGTGCTCAATTTCCTCATTTGTTAGAATGGAGAATAAACCACCCAGAACAGCAGCAAGTGAGGGACTGAAATAAGAATTTATGTCGTTTACATCTTTATTTATTTCTTTACAATATCACAGAAATGCATAGAGGCACCAGACTCAGGGTCTCCACACTTATTTCTTTTTCCAGCATATTCCACTCACCATACTTCTCAGCAGGAGCTGACATTTAAGGTGAGTTTCTTTCTAGTAGGGCCATAAAATACCAAGTACCTGGTTGTAGTGAACCCTTCTTAATTGCACGCTAAGTAAATAAATTCAGTCACAATGGATTATTTACTCTTTCAGTGAAATATACTTCTTTTTGTCCTTCAATAGCAAATTTGCCCTGATGGCCGGAGGGGTTCAGATGTCACACTCTGGGGTGTATGGCTGGGAGCCCATCTGGATGGTGGGAAGCTCATGAGGGTGTGTTTCTGACCCAGGGATTTTTGTCCAGAGAAGAAGATGTGGACAAATGCCCACCCACAGAGCTATTCTGCTGAACTGAAAGGGATGAGAGGGACTTCTTGTTTTCGACTCAGTTTAGGGTCTGGGGAGCCAGACACTGGAGATTTGACGGGATCCTTTTCAAGTAGTTTCTTCTAACAGCCAGCAGATGGCGGCAGAGAGCTCGGTACCTAGTCTGGAGTTTGAGGTCTTTCTGGTTGACACACACAGGCTGTCTTTCTCAAGCCCACATGGGATATTCACCAGCATAGACCCTACTCCGGGCCATAAAACACACCTTCACAAATTTAAAGTAATATAAATCATACAACGTGTAATTTCAAGTTACAATGTATTAAACTAGCCTTCAATAACATAAAGGCAGCTGGAAAATCCCAAAAAACTACAGGACTAAACAACACACTTCTTCACGGAGAACACTAGGAGATTAGAAAACACGTGGGCCAAAGAAGGAGTCTCAAGAGAAACGAAAAAATACTTAGTTTTTACCTAAAATTGGACTCTCCCTTGGCTTCTGTCTCTTCCTCCTCCTGCTTCTGCCATTCCCTGCACTGGCTTTTCTGGAACCAAATGAATAATGAAGTCAGATTCTGGGAAACTTGTTGGTGACCTGTAGGTGACTCTGCTACACAAGCAGTTCTCTAAACAACGTCATTTGTCTTCAAGGGGGGCTTCATGGCTTGGGTCAGACATCCTGTTCTTAAACAAAGAGTTAATTAAGTTCTTAAAATTGTTGATATACCAGTTAATGTATAACTTGCTAACTCGAGTACGCCATCAAGTTATCTTTAAGATTAGCTGAAGCATCATCTTATGCAAAAATGCTCATCTCACACGTAGACACTGTCTGCTTCTGTGCTGTCATCTGTAACTGATCGTCGTAACTTCTGCATTTTACCCGCCTATGAAAATGGCACAACCCCTGTATGGAGAATCCCCTTCCCATTTCGAACCTCTCCCATAAAATCTTTCAGCTTATGATAGACTTCGGAGCACTTCGCAATGTTGTTAGTTTGTGTTTCCCGGGTCATTCCTCACATTTAACTCTAAATAAACCTTCATAACATTATTTCTGCCTCAACAGCCTTAATTCCGGTCCACATTAGCTATGACAGTCATAACAGGTGCATGTATTGTGGGATCTTCCCGTCTCTCCTACAAGTGTAACTTTCCATCAGTTACTAATGTTTCCCACGTCCCCAGCACATCGATGTGACTGTGTGGCAGGGTGTCTCTTAACTCAGTTCACAATGCTGACAAATCAGACCCCTGAAAAATCAAAATATCGTATATGGAGGTTGCTAAATGTGCAAGATACAAAGGAAGATCTTTTTTTTTTTTTTCCTTTTTGTCTTTTTTCGTGACCGGCTCTTTGAAAATATGTTTTGTACCATTCAAAAAAAATTTGGCCGGTGGGGTGTAGCTGGCCAGTACAGGGGTCAAAACCTGGCCCTTGGTGTTGTCACACCACACTCTAATCAACTGAGCTAAATGGACAACCCAGTTTTGGGCCATTTTATAATATTATCTCATTCCTTAATATTTGTATGTCTTCAGCTTCATTAACTATTGTACTTGTATTGACCTACCCAGTAGGGTACTGGTGTGCCTCTTAAATAAAATGGATATATGAAAACCCCACCACCTTTAATCCTGAAGGGGATCGCAACCCTCGGTGTTGCGCCCGCACCTTGCTCAGCCAGTGAGCGGCGGGTCTGTATGTGGGATCCGAACCCTCTGCGGGAGCGCCGCCGCACTCCCAAGCAGCGCACTGTAGCACTGAGCCACCAGGCCGGCCCCAAAAGGAAGATCTTTAAAAGCCAGTATTACATTCAAAAGATCTTTGATATGAGAAAATGACGCATGACAAGAGCATCACTGTCTGGCACCCAGCATGCCGTCTCCACAGTGACCAGGTCTGTATCAGGAGGAGGAAGGGCCCTGCACTGAGGACACCAAATGAAGAGGAAGGAGTGTCCGAGCAGGGTCAGGTGCTCCCAGCAGCACACGAGAGAAGACTACACTCTACAGTGAGTGAATTAGCATCTTCCATGCAGATGAGCACGTGTCCAAGAACGTGAGCTACACGGAGTAGTGGTGGTGAAAAGTTGTCTTCAGTTCTGGATAGTACATAAATATTCATCCAGTTCTGTGTTCATACACACATTTTACAATGAATAAAATGTACTGCGCCTCTATTATTTAGAAACTAACACAATCTATTCATTTATATCCAAATGTTTATTTAATAACATCCGTAATATAGTATATTGAACTTACACAAATAAAAAGTAAAACATTTAGGAACTGAATTGAGAATACAGGACATATCTATAGGAAACGAAATATAAGCACAAAAATCAACAAATTAGCTGATGACAATCACTACTATTTAAAACCTAGTAATTCTTTTTTTTTATTTTCCTTTTTGTCTTTTTTATTGACCGGTACGGGATCGCAACCCTTGGTGTCGCGCCCGCGCTGTGCTCAGCCAGTGAGCGGAACCGGTCACCACATGGGATCCGAACCCTCAGCGGGAGCGCCACCGCGCTCCCAAGCAGCGCACTCTCCAGTGCGCCACCAGACCGGCCCCTAAAACCTAGTAATTCTAATTAGGTTAATTATATCATAGAATGTTCCTTATTTTTCTGCTATTACTTTGTATAATATATATACCAAGCAGAAAGTTCCTAGGTCTAACCACCACATAATTTTCTGTTCATGTTTCTTTGCAGTGGGGGTTTATTCATTACTTCCCAGGGTGGACTGGAGACCTGGCAGTGGCCGGACTCTTCATAGGACAGACACTTTGGACACCCTGATCACCACTGGGTGGAATTGAAGGGGCAAAAAGTGGGCACAGAGGCTCCTCAGCAGAAACTCCCGTGAATGTAAAGATGTGAGAACCATCTTCAGTGTTGAAAAAGGAAACGTTTCCCATTCCCATATCCAGGAAAATCCCCACTCGCTGGAACGATCATTGCACAGGGGAGTTGCAAGCCTTGTGCTGGCACAGAAGCAGCCTCCAGCCCTCACGCTCACAGTCCAGAATCCCAGCTCTGTGCTCAGTCGGATCCGTCCTTGTCGGGGAACAGATACTCTGCAAACTCCCAGGTCTCATTCTATGCTTGTTCCCACGTCCACCTCCCAGTAATGGCGGCCAGAGGAGAAGCGAGGGGAGCCCAGGACACAGACTGCACAGTCGAACCTCTGGGCAAGTGATGGCCGATTCTGTCTGATCCACCCACATCGGACGCTCCTGAGGTCATCGGAAATGAGGAAGAAGTTGTTAGCTGTGTCAGCATCCAAGGTCACATCCACTGGGAAGAGAAAAAGAAGCAGCTCAGCCAATGGACAGAATGCAGCCCATTCTTCTGGTCTATTGCAAAGTCCCAAACATCTCACTGGCTTTAGTTTCTTTAATTCTGCTTTTTCCCCAAATCAGAACTTTTCAGGAAGCAACTTCCCCAACCTCTCCACCTAACTCAAATGATCATAGGTGTGCTTTGTAGCAATATATGACTCATTCACATTGGAATTTTCTTTTCTTTTTTCTTTTTTTTTTACATTATAGAACATGTTTACTTAACTGAACTTGTCTCTCAATTACAGTGGAGGGTCTCTGAAGGCTGACACTGTAACCCACACTGATTAATGAAAAAAAAAAAGGCAATTCAGTCAATGCATGTTAGCAATATTAAACTGCCTTTCTGTTTCCCCATTTTACTATTTCAGTTCAAATAGTGTTTAGGGCATATTTCCATGGTTGTAAACAAGTTGATTTTGTTTGTAGTTCTGACAGGAGATGGGATGTCTCTTCAGATGACAATATAATGGCAAAGGGGCCATTTTTCCCAACCTCTCCACCTAACTCAAATGATCATAGGTGTGCTTTGTAGCAATATATGACTCATTCACATTGGAATTTTCTTTTCTTTTTTCTTTTTTTTTTACATTATAGAACATGTTTACTTAACTGAACTTGTCTCTCAATTACAGTGGAGGGTCTCTGAAGGCTGACACTGTAACCCACACTGATTAATGAAAAAAAAAAAGGCAATTCAGTCAATGCATGTTAGCAATATTAAACTGCCTTTCTGTTTCCCCATTTTACTATTTCAGTTCAAATAGTGTTTAGGACATATTTCCGTGGTTGTAAACAAGTTGATTTTGTTTGTAGTTCTGACAGGAGATGGGATGTCTCTTCAGATGACAATATAATGGCAGAGGGGCCATTTTTCGACATTAGGAGAAGTCCACCAACAGCTGAAGGAAGGAGACCTAGGTTAAAGGTATTTTCTATCTACATGAGAGATGAGGCCTTGAGCACAACACCGGCGATGGGCTCATACTTCAGAGACCAGAGAAAGGTATTTAAAAGTCATTAGTCATTTCGGCTTGTTGTAGAAAATAAGGGCAGCAGATAAAATAGATGAGCATTTAAGGCAATGGGTATGTACTGGAAAGGTGAAGTCACCAACTTTAGTGGAAGAGGAAGAAAGAATGTGATGTATCCTAGAAAAAAATTAATTATCTGGAGAGTTTAGAAAAAAATCTACAAAAATTATCTGGAGAGTTTAGAAAAAAATCTACAAAAAAATTTATCCTTCATGTCAAAAGATGGATGTGATCAGCAATGTAGATTTTGTAGATTAAAATAACACATCAGGTGGTTGATCTGTTTGATGGTGAA
>NW_007732077.1:104913-109437 GCF_000696425.1 Galeopterus variegatus | reverse complement strand
GGTACCCTAGCCAGCAAGATCAGCAATCCTGAACTCTCCCAGTCAAGAATCTGCATTCTAACAAGATCTCCAGATAATTTCAGCACATTAATTTGTGAAAATTCTTTGTCTAAGCCATGACAGAAATATTTTTTGTTAAAGGTCACCAAGTGATTCTATGTGTTGTCAGGGCTGAGAATCACTGACGCTGAGGAGCACAACAATCTTAGGTGCCAGACATCAGCTGATCCCCATAGGGAATGGAGGGCCAATTGCACAGATGACTTTCCCTGGTCCTGTAGTGGGAAGGAGGCAGGGCGTACAGGTCCCTTACCTTGGAACTTCCGCATCCATGGGTTCATCTGCAGAACTGCTCTCAGTTGGGGCTCCAGCTCCTTGATACTGGACACCAGCTTCCCCAGCTGCCGATTGAGCCCGATGTCATTCTTTTGAGAGACAATAGGGCAGAAGAAGCAAAAGAAACCCTCTCCATGGAGCTCCTCCTGCAATAAATTGATGCAGTTGAGGCAGAAGCTGCATCCACACTTCAGGTGCATTGGTCTTTCAAGATGTGCTGGGCAGATGGGACATCTGCTTGCTTCTTGTAAGGATTCAGCCATGTCCACTGCCAGGGAGAAAATGTACATGGGAAGAAAATTTCCATGAGTTTAATAACTATTAGTTGTGACAAGTGACAATCTTTACATGCACACAGTGAGTTCCGATTTTGTCACACTTAGAGCAAGATCATGAGAGTGCACATACTAAATCCCACACTCCCTGTCTTCAGAGATTTGAAGTTCTATTTAGAAAGAAATAAGAAATTGTTATTGTGCTTTGATCTAAGGTGGAGGAAGTGTCCACGCTCATCAAGACCATGCAGCTGTGTCAACAGATGTGCCTGGACATGTTCCATGGCAACATTGATGTGAGAATCAGTGAAAGTGGTGGCTGGCATTTCACCATCTCCTAGAGTAACCCAAGCAAGAAATTGCTTTATGAACGTAGGAAATGCATCCTTTCTGCAGCCTTGGAGCTCAGTGTCAAGTTTACAGCATGCCACTCCTAGAGTGGGGGGATCCAGTGTGTGATTATCAAACACTGCACCAGCACTCAACAGCATTTGTTGAATCAATTACTAAATTCCTCTCACCCCTCCATGTCACAGCTGCCATTTCTAGGCATCTGAAAAGGAAAAACGGAATGGACAACAGGAGACTCACCTCTTCTGTGCTGAAACCTCCTCTGTCCTCCAGCTGCTTGCACCAGTCATTCAAGTCTGGTGGGAAAGACACGTGCATGGGCCTTAATAAAAGGCCAGACTCCCCTCTCCCTCCCTAGTCACACCCTGCCCCGCCTCAGTAACCTGATCTGATTTTGATTTAATTATGGCAGGGGAGGAGGTTTTTATTGGTGATATAGCTCCAGTTAACAGTAATATTAGTAAAATTCTTAATCCTGACAGTATATTGTTTTTTAATATAAAGATTAGATTAATTTGCCATCCCTTTATATTAGGTTAGACCTAGCAAATTAATTTCACAAGCTTATTTTAGAGTTTTTTCCATCATTTGTGAGCAGCAAGTAAATTGTATTTTCTTTCATTTGAACCAATCCTGAATTTTTTCCTGTTAATCTTCTTGTGTATCCTGGGATCTTTACAAATTTGTTTTCAAATTTCAAGTAATTTGAATGTCATCTTGCTGTTTTTCCCACCTACAAATGTACCGCATATTTACTGTTTATCACAAAATAACTGAATTTCTTTCTTTTGCATACCTTATTTCAAAGAACCTAACTTTTGTCTTCTTTAAGTATGATTCCTCATGGCATTAGGTGACTCAGAAAGTCTCAGGTCTTGAATAAAAGGAATGTGAAAAGTTGTGGTACCACATCATGAAGGGAACATAGTAAGATTATATATAAATTATTTGTGATTTCCTATCTCAGAAGTAAAGACTACAGTTCTCATTATAGTTGTGCATTTCCAAACATTTCCAAACTTGATATAAAGAAAAAAAAGAAGCCATGAGATAGTGGTCACATTGGACTTTGAAGTACATCTCTCTAATAGACAGGACATGCTCAAGGTTCACACTTTTATCAGCCACCAACCAATTCAAAATGCATACACTCTTAAGAACAACAGAGAAGAAAAGAAGTGTGAAATAGCTGATCCGTAGATATGAATTTTAGGCTTGAATAAAACACCCAAGATATGATTTATTGCAACTTTACGTATCTTATTTCCATTACACTCTCTAATTTTAATAAAGGAAAGTTATCGTCCAGTTTTAAATGCTCTCAGGACAATTTCTAGTTTGTTTAACAAACATCTGAAAATACATCTTTGCAATCATGGAGAAAAAATATTTTGGAAGAAATGATTCTGTCCACTTAGTGAGTTTTTAAAAATTACCTTTTAAAATTGATGTATAATAATCGTACATATTTATGGGGTATATGTGATATTTTGTTATATGTATACAATGTGTAATGATCAAATCAGGGTAATTGGAATATCTATCACCTCAAATACTTATTATTTCTTTGTATTGGGAACATCACATAATAAGTTTTTAGAAAACACTTCTCAGGAAGTCTTACTACTTTTTTTTATCTAAGTATGAGATAATCTAAAAATTATCTAATTTTTTATCTAATATTCCTTTTGCAGCAACGGGGTCTACAACTAATTCTTTATGGATAGATACTGACTCTTTAATATTTGGTTGAAATAGAATAGGAGAAATCCCCATGTCTCTTGAACAGACTTAATCGGCATGGTGTGACAAAGGGTTGCTCAATCTCAGCATTGCTGATATTTTGGGCAAGACCTTTCTTGTTGTGGGGAGCTATAGAGTGCCTTGCAAGATACTTAGCACCATCCCTGACCTCTATCCACTGGATGCCAGTAGCAGCCTTCCCAGACATTGCCAAATGTATCCAGACATTGTCAAATGTCTCTTTGGGGACAAAATCCCCTGCAGGTCAGAACCGCTGGAGATCAATATACATACAGTCCCAGACTTACGATGGTTTCACTTCACAATGGTGTGAAAGTAGAAATGATAATTTGAGTACCAATATAACTATTGTGTTTTTCACTTTCAGTACAGTATTCAATAAATTACATGAGATATTCAACACTTTATTATAAAATAGGTTTTGCGTTAGGTGATTTTGTCCAACTGTAGGCTAATGTAAGTGCTCTGAGCACGTTTAAGGTAAGCTAGGATAAGCTATGATGTTCGGTAGGTTAGGTGTATTAAAGGCTTTTTGACAATGATAATTTTGACTTTCAATCAGTTTATTGAGATGTAACCCCATCATAAGTCGAGGAGCATCTATATTGCGAGCCAGTAAATACCAGGAAATACAGTACTGTGTTCTTCTGGGGTACGATATTCTGTTATGCACCTTAATTAAATTCTAACATTTTGGATTTATTGAGCAAAAATAGGTAATTTACATTTACTTCACCATTTTTCATTTTCTTTTTGTGGATGTGTTTATTAAATAATTCAAAATTACATATGTGCCCTGCATTTATATTTTTATTGCCAAGTGCTGATCTAGAAGGTTGAAAATTGTGTCCCCTTCAACTCCTTAAACTCTTAGCTCTCCTCTGGGAAATGCCCCAGCCAGGCAGGACCTGCTGGGGGGGCTAGAGACACTGATCAGCTTGGATCTTTCTTCCACCTCAGCTCAAAGCCCAACGATAATTTTAGGCTTTCATTCCAACTCACATTTCAAATCTGTCTAGGTGTGAACTATGTGCCCTTTATTTTGTGTGCTTATTGCTTACCACTAGAAATGACATTTAATAAGGGCACATTACCTATTTTCAAGTTAAAGATGAATTCCTTTCAGGAGACAACATTTAAATGATACAGGATCCCATTAACTTGTTCAGTTGCCTTCCTCCAGGCAGTGGCTATCGAAACACTTTGAAGAAGTGAGCAGATATCCAGTTTACCAAGTCTTTCTTGAGAGACTCTTTGTGGGATAATAAAAAAAATATTTGTTCTTTCTCCCAGGTTCCTGGCACATGCTTCTAAAATCTATGTAATTTCCCCAGTGATAGGAGTGTCTTTTATTCATAAAGAACCCTTTGGATCACACCTGAGTTTATGCTAATGAGGGACTTAGGGTGGAGCCCCTAGTGTGTGGTGTCCAAAGTGGGCACATGGAGAGCCCTAAGATGGACCCAACATGTGATTAGAGGTTTGGAACTTCCAGCTCCGCCCACTGACTACTGATGCGGAAAGAGGGCTGGAGACTCGATGATAAAGACTCTTGAACAGCTGGACTGGGCAGTTTCAGGGAAGGTGAGCACACTGATATGCTGGGAAGGAGACTTGCTCAAACAGGGCACGGACGCTGTTCACCAGCCCCACACCCACCTACCTTGCTCCAGGCGTCTCTTCCATTTGGGTTTTCCTGAGTTGTGTCCTTTAAGTCAAGTGCTTTCCTGAGTTCTGTGAGTCATTGTTGTGAGTGAGCAAACATGAGGAGGTTGTCGTGGTAACTTCTAGATTCGTA
>NW_007732077.1:102225-104408 GCF_000696425.1 Galeopterus variegatus | reverse complement strand
TGAGTCATTGTTGTGAGTGAGCAAACATGAGGAGGTTGTCGTGGTAACTTCTAGATTCGTAGTCTGTCAGGCAGATGTGTGGGTAATTTGAGCACCGCATTTGTGGCTGGCATATGACCTGGAGGCAGTCTTGTGGGACTGAGCCCTTAAACCTGTGAAGTCTGACTGTAACTGGTTAATGTCAGAATTGAATCGAATTGAATTGTCGGACACCCAGTTGGAGAATTGGTTGAGGTTGATGTCAGAAAATACCACACACTCATGACTTGAAACGTGGATACGTCTGCTGTCTCTACTGCATCGGTTTACTGCGTGAGGACCCCCAGATCCTCCATGCCCTTTGGTCTCTCAGGGGAACAGTGTCAGGACCAATTGGCAGTGGGGGAAGTTGGTTTTCAAGGTCAAGTCTCTGGAGCCTCCGATGAAAGCTATTCTCCACTTGAACCCAAGGATTCCAAAGTTTTCACAACCTGTCCTACAATCCCCTTCCTCACTAAAAACTCAGAGAGAATTACATTGTAGTTGGTTCTCCATCAGAGGAGGGAATTATCTGAATTTTGGCATTTTATATGTCTGTGTCCCTCCTGAATCTGTGGTACTCAGCCCTGGATACAGATTAGAATCACCTGGCGATCTCTGATAAGGACTGATGGCTGAATTCTACTCTAGGCATAAGTGAGCCACCTGACAGAGTTGGCCACCAGTACAGATTGGTTTACTCGAGACACCTGTTATTTGGAGGGGAGGCCAATTCATAAATCTCTTCCTATTCAATGCTTCCTAGCCTCTTCTGGGGTCTAAACTGTTGCTGCTGCTTAAGGTCTCCCTGCAGTGCCCAAGTCTGAAGTTGAATCGGTTCTGCATAGGGGAAGGACCTGTCTCCTTGATTTCCTCACAAGACACCCAATATAATCTTGTCATTTTTCTTAGATTTGTGAAGAAAAATTGTAATGCTAATGTATATCTAAGTGTTTGACTTGGGAAAGGAAGTGATCAATACAGAGGGGAAAAAAGTTAACTATTAAAATATGTATGCTGCCTGAATGTCCTGTACTGCTCACTTCCTTCACTAAAAATTTTTTATTGATTAGCTAGTTAACCACCATGAGACAGGATCTTTAACATGGGTCATTGGAGTCCTAAGTTGGGAGTTAAGGAAAGATTTCTGTGGGAAGGTTTTATCAACTGGGGAAAGAGCAGAAATTAACTAACCTAAGTGCAAAAGGGATATGTGGATCTCTGCCGTGACTGGGCCATGTTATGCACTCTGTGCATTTGCTAAATTGTTTTCTCTCCACAGTGGCTATGACCTCGAATATAGACACATCAAACAATGACCTTGCAATTTCTCACAACCTGTGTGGTGTCCAAAGTGGGCATTTAACATGGAATCAGAAGAAACAACTAGTCAGTTTGCATCATGGGCTGAGGAGTCCGAGAACAAGGTGACAACATTTGGTGGGGTGAGGGCCTTCCTGCGAGGTCTGCATGAGGCAGAAAGCAGAAGAGCAGGGAATCTGATGGCACAGCCCCTCAGAGGCACAAACTTGAACCTGGAGACAAAGTCCTCCTGGAGAGTGCCAGGTGGGCGATAAGTCGACCATCTCCCCCAGTACTTTCAGTCTTGTAGCAGCACCTTCGTGTCCTGTCCTCACTGTCCACTCCTGGTTTGAAGGACACTCACTGGGTGGGAGAGGTGAAGAATATTTTCTCTGGGGTTAATGTGTATGCCCAGCAGCTTAGAGAAGTAAGGGGAGAAGAGTAACATTGACTTCATCTCAAACCGCTGTCCTCACCCAAGTCTGATGCGGAATTTGCTTCCATTTGAGAAGCTTGTTTCTAGTGGACCATCACAGCCTCCATGGTGGGGCAGGAACCCTGGAGGACAAGTGGGAAGGAGCTGCAGGGCTTCCTACACACACTGGCTCTCGCAGTCCTGCTGACCTCACTCCACCAGGCCCAGGATAGGAACATCTGTGCAGCAGGGCCAGGGGCCACTGTTCCTCTCAGACCCAATGGTCAGCCAGCCAGCACTGCCCTGTGCCCCCCACTCCAGTCATGCCCTGCCTTGTTCCCTGTCCTCAGGCCTGCCAGGTGCCCTTCCTTCCCAGCCTTCCATGGTTTGGTACAAGCCCTGGTAGGTCCTGTTTATTTATGTGGCTATAAATCCATCTGCTGTAGAA
>NW_007732077.1:83095-100929 GCF_000696425.1 Galeopterus variegatus | reverse complement strand
AAGGACCTGGTCTCTTCCAGGCAGTTGAGGTCCTTAGGTCTTCAGTGTCTGTTAACTCTCCTTCCAAACTCCTCACCGACTTTCTTGGCATTGCCCTGCTTTCTCATCCCCAGGCTGCACCACTGAATCATGCTGAGCAGCCCTGAATGACGCAGGTAGGGAGCTGGGCTGGGGGCCGGGACAGCTTGGCCCCACTTGCTGGAGAGGTTCTGGGAAGGCTGGTTCTGCTCTGGGCACCCAGCACACAGGGGTTTTCCTGCAGTTGGTGGCTCTAGACAGTCACGGTTATTCTCTTCCCCCTTGAGCTATCAAGAAATTCTTCTGTCATAGATTCAAGAGAAGCCATAAAGGACACAATAAAAGAAAAAGAAGAGGAAAAGGAGTGACTGTGGAGTGGGTGTCAGCAAGACCAAAAGGCTATTGCTTCCTGAACTTTCTTTCTGGCACATCAGGAAAAGCAGCAAAAGTGAGAAGAGCATGAGAATGGCCGATACTGAGTGTGACCATGTGCGTGGAGGCAAGAAGACAGTAAGAACTCGTGCAGGCAAGTGAAGGATGCCCTGATAACATCCTCCCGGGGCATGGATGCTGATTCCATATAAACCCCTAGGGCTGCTGGGCTAAGGCCTGAAAAGGCCGCTTTAATTACGGGGGAGAGGCTGTGGATGCCGGTAGGGCCACCAGTGCATGACTCCGGAGGGACCGTTCGTTGTGTCCCTTGTAGACAGTGCCTCTAGAGTTGTTCAGTAGCTCACTCTGCGGGACCCAGCCCTGCCCTCCCAACCCCCTAACGTCAGCAGGGAGCATGGCCAGTCAATCCCTAGCTGTGGTGAGATATTGGGGGTTGACCCTGACCTTGCCATTTAAGGCCTCCTGGGAAAAGTGTGTGTGACATACAGAGAGTCACCCCAGGCTTCTTTTCATACAAGCAGTATAGCCTCCCAGCCCAGCTTTGCATCCCTGTGGCACTGAGTAGGTTCTGGCATCAAGTAGGGGACAGTACAGAATCCAAGACCAATTTGGATTTGTCCAAGCCCTGGGAACTACTCAGCCTCTGTGAAGCCCTGTGGGGCCTGTGGTTGCCCCATGACACTGTTTCTCCAGATGAGGTTCGACGGTTTTTTGGACGTGTAGATTTTTGTTTTTGATACAGACTTTTTTGTATATATGTCAGATTCAAACAAAATGCCTAAAAGCGATTCAATGCAATGCTCCCCTGGGATGAGTTAAGGGGGCAGGAGTCAGTTACCTCTGTTCCTTTTATTTATTTACCGATTTTGTAATTAAGTAACATATATATAACAATTTTTTTTACACTTTAAAAATCCCTGTCTTCTATAATCCTTTTCATGGTGAAATATACTAAAGTGATAGAATTTATGTTTTATCACAATGTAATAATTTTTTGTATTAAAAAGAAAAGTCAGTTTTGGTGGTGAAGTTAGAAAGAAATACTAAGCAGGATGATTCAGAAAAACTTTTCGAACCTCAAGTGTGTCTCTCCAATATTTCTGTGCAATGCTTTCAAATATGACACCCTTTTCCCTGCTATTTCCTGGCTCTGTACTTCTCCCATTCTTTAATATGAGTCTTCTCTCTCATGACCTCACTTGTACTTGTCATTCTCTCTTTTGAGCTGGCACCTGATTATTGCTCTTCCATGTAATGCCTGTCTTAGAAAGGGACACCTGCCACCATTACCAAAATCTATACTTCATCCCTTTAAATAAATGGTCGACATCCAAATCATTTAGATAACTTATTTTAGATTGTATATATAAAAAATAAGTTCTGACATTTATTTTATTTATCTTTATTTATCAGTGTTTCATCTTTATGATTCTTAATTTTTAGTTTCTTCTGGTTTATTTCAATTGCAAAATTTCCTTGCTTTTTGAGTTATTAGGTTTTAGAATTACAGACACACATTGCAAAACAACAGGGATACATTCTGAGAAATGCAACATTAGGTGATTTAGTCATTGTGCAAACATCCTAGAATGTATTTACCCAAATCTAGGTGGCATAGCCTACTACACAACTAGGCTATATTGCATGGCCTATGGCTTCTACGGTATAAAGCTGTACAGCATGTTACTGTACAGAGTGTTTCAGGGAATTGTAACACAATGGTCCATATTTGTGTACCTAAACATATCTAAACATAAAAAGGTTACATTAAAAATATGGTATTATGATTGTATGGGACCATCATCATATATTTGATCTGTCATTGACTGCAACATTGTTATATGGCACATAATTGCATTAATTCTCACTTTATTTTTAGATGTATCTATTTTCACAGTGATTTGGTTTTACCTATGGGAATTTATTTCTAGTTCATGAGTGGCTGTTATGTATTTTGAGTCCTTTAGATTCCCAGACTTGTACATGCAGGGTCATGTCTAACTGGGCCCGCAACTCTTCCAGCAAATGGCTTTTCCATTTTCAGGCATAGAAAGCAGGCTTGCTATGGTGCCTGTGTATGTGACAGGATCTGCGATGATTGTCCCTAAACACATTCCCATGCTATATTTAAAAGTAGTACTGTGGAAATAACCTCTGAAAAGAAAGAACTTTTCATTTTCTCTACTGATTTTTAAAAATTTAGTCCACATATAAAAACATGTCATCCACATTGTGCTGTGAATACTATTACTGAGCAATTTGAAAACATATACATAAACTAAGGATTATTTTGCTGAAAAGCAACATGACTCTCTGATACACACAGGCTCATTTTCCAGGATTTCAGAAATGCCCTCCAGGCTTCCTATACCTGAGGATGTTCTGCTGCTCCCCTGCACAGACTGTCATTGACGGAAGTAGCAGTAGCTGAACCGGGTTCACAGTTGCATCTGAAACACCCTCTCATGGTATCTCTTGTTAGCAAAAGTTAGGAGCAACATCATACAAGGCCCTACACGTCTGTCACATCCCACATCTCTGTACAGGTGACCCAACCCAGAATAGTCCAGTAAAGATTTACTGAACTCATGGATGGTGTGGAGTGCACCTGTGGCTTCAGACATGCAGGCACAGCAGGCTGTGGACAGCACTCAGGAAAGGTGTTGGCCTGGTCGCCTGGTACACACATGCATGATGGGGACAGTCCAAGGGCAGCAGGTCCTCAAGTGGTTATAGCATTTGAGGTAGGAGCAGAAATAGCCTCAGAAGGGAGGGAAAACTCAGCATTAAGGACCATCAGGACCAGTGTTGGGAGGCTGGCTGATCTCTCTGTCCCAGGACCATGGCTTGTACACAATTACTTAATGCCCACCCCGAGGGCCTGTATACAAATTGCATCACTCGGGCAGCAAACTCAGTCAGTCAGTCTTTGCACAATACAAATAAGTACACAGACATTCCAAGAAAGCCATCGAGTTCTTGGAATTCTTCAAAGAGTTTGGAATCTGTGCTTCAAAAACTGCAGCAACATTACAAAGAAAATAGCCACAAGCTTAGAAATATTCAATTACATTTAAATATCATTGCAGTCAACAGAAAAGAACATGTTTTTCATACAAACTTCATGATAACTATGTGTTAATGAAGAAGACAATTGAAACATTAATATTCCTTGTAATTGACGACATGGTGGTTGAATGAATAAAAAGGCATTTTGAATTATGTACAAAGCATGAGCCCATTTTTTACTACGTATATGTCCTTCACAAGTTAAAGCAAATGTCCTGCAAGGGACTCACTTTAGCTTTAAGGATACTTACAGGCTAAAAATTAAAGGCTGTTAAAAAAATAATAAAAGTACTTTATGCTGATGGTAAGCAAGAGAGAAGAGGAGTAGCTATTCTTTTATCAGAAAAAAGTAGACCTTAAGTCACAGTCACAAGAGATTAAAAAGGATCTTTATATAATGAAAAAGGGGTCAATACATCAAGAAGATTTAACAATTATAAGTATGTATGTACCCAACATCAGAGCTTCTACATACAGAAAACAAATATTTTCAAATCTGAAGGGATAGGTAGACAGCGATACAATAACAGTAGAGGATTTTAATAACCCCTCTTTTGACAATGGATATTTCACCCAGACAGAAAATCAATACAGAAACAGAGGACTTGAACATCACTGTAGACCAAATGGACCTAACAGACATATTCAGAGCATTCTATCCAACAATAGCAGAATACTTGATTTTTCAGGCACACATGAAACACTCTCAAGTATAGAGCATACATTAGGTTACAAAATAAGTCTTAATAAATTTAAGAAGACTGAAATCATATTAAGTATTTTCTCCAATCACAATGCTATGAAAGTAGAAATCAGAAACAGGAGGAAAATTGGAAAATTTACACATACATTGAAATTAAACAACACCCTACTCAACAAACAATGGGCAAAAGAAGTCAAAAAAGAAATAAAAAGTATCTTGAGACAAATGAAAATGGAAACACAACATACCAAAACTGATGGAATGTAGCAAAAGAAGTTTGTAGTGGGAGGTTTACAGCAATACATGCCTACATTCACAAAAACAAAGATCACAAAGAAACGACCTAACCTTGCACCTCAAGGAACTAGAAAAAAAAACAACCCAAAAAACTAAGCCCAAAGTGAGCAGAAAAAGGGAAATAATAAAGAATAGCACAGAAGCGAATAAAATAGGGACTACAAAAACAACAGAAAAAAATTAACGAACTTAAGACACAGACAGAAAGACATATACTGTGTAATCTCACATAGATATGGAATCTGTAGAAGTGGAACTCAAAGAAACAGAATAAAATTGTACTTGCCAGGGCTTTGGGTGTGGAGAAATGAGGAAATTTTGGTCAAAGAGTATAAACTTTCAATTATGGAAGACAATTAATTTCTGAAGTTTAATATCTGGCAAGATGATTACACTTAATAGTACTCTATCATATACCTGGAATTTCTAAGGGAGTAGTTTTTTTTTTTTTTTTTTGTCTTTTGTCTTTTTCCGTGTCTGGCAATGGATCGCAATCCTCAGTGTTGCCCCCGTACCGGACTGGGGACCGGCAACGGGATTGCAACCCTCGGTGTTGCTCCCGCGCCTCGCTCAGCCAGTGAGCGGGAACCGGTCTGTATGTGGGATCCGAACCCTCGGGCGGGAGCGCCGCCGCGCTTCCCAAGCGGCACACTTATCCAGTGCGCCACCGGGCCGGCCCCTAGGGGAGTAGTTTTTAAGTGTTCTCACCACACACACATAAAAAAGGTAAGTGTGTGACGTGACGGATACGTTAATTAGCTTGATGTGGTGATCATTTCAAAATGTATGTGTATATCAACACATCTCTGTACACCTTAAAATATACAATTTTCATTTGTTAGTCATAAACCAATAATGAAAAAAAATTTTAAATTAAATCTGTACACATGAAATTGATTTGTTTGAAGAGCTAAATCTTTGTCGAATAATTGTTCCATAAGAACCATCATCTGTAGGTCTAACAAAATTCATAGTTTGTAATAATGTATCAGAAATCCAATGTTGTCACAGCATATAAAACCTCTTGATAGTTCTTCTAACAATTGCACCAACGGTGGTCAGGGGCGTGGGTCTGAGAGTTTTAAAAGCAGAGCATGTGAGAGTCTCTCTCTCTCCTCTGCCATTTTCTGCCGTGTGAGACCCCTGCATTGCTGTAAAGCCACCACCAAAGAAGACCACCACATGTGTTCCCTGGACTTTGGACTTCCCAGCCTCTGAATCTGTAAACAATAAATTTCATTTTCTTGCAAAGTACCCATTCCAAGTATTTTGTTATACGCAACAGAAACAAACTAATACACCACACTGCCTGGAATTATGCTAAGTACATAGTTGGTGTCCGTCCATTTTGACATATCAGATAAACCCAGCTCACCCAAGCAAATGCAAACCAGAAGGGTGTGAAAAAATTCTTGCTGGGGATGGTGGGCCAGCTTCAGAAGTCATCTAAACTTCCCAGCTATCCTCTGTCACCCTTTATTTTCCTCTTCTCTTAAGATCAGAGAGACTTGGGTTCAAATCTGTCACTTACTAGCCTAGAACCTTGGGTTAGTTCATTGAATTCCCCCAATATCTCAATGAAGTGTTATTTTTGTATTGTATTATATGAAGTACGATACCAAAAATATACTTTTGTAATGTGTAAGTGTATGTTGCTCCTTGTGCATCTTTATCATTCCTATTACTTTTTATAAATAATATATTCTAAAGAAAAAAATCATAATTGTGTACATGTAGCTGCACTCTCCCCCCTGCTTTTTGCACAAAGGCTTTTGAATTTCCACTCTATGCTGGGCCTCTCAAAGTATGTAGCAAGCCCTGCAGATGGGTAGAAGTTTCTAGCCTTCCCGCATGACGGCTCTAGTGGGAGGCCCAGAGAGTGGAGCCAGCAGAGGGGCCTTGTGTCCAACGTCACAGGGAGCCACACGTTGACCCTAGGAGCTGAGAGGGGCTCCCCTGCTGTGACTTGTCTCATCTGAGGGTTCCATGCAAGGGTACTCCTGCCAAAGACAACACAGACGTATGGCCGGTGGTCATGCCAGGGAGGAGTCCATCCAGCAGTGGGAAGGACCCACTGACCAACTGAACGACCATCACTGTAGCGTGGAGCTAACGATGGAGAGCAGGGGGACCGGTGGGTAATTTCAGATTCTTTAAACCTGAGATGCCTGAGAAATTCCACCGTTTGACTAAATTATTTTTGTTTTAGTAGAAACGAAATAAAACTTAGTAGAAATGACATAAACATTAATGAAATTTATTACAAAGTGAGAGGAGATACTTTTGTGTCCTTAGTTTTATGGCACGGGCCGGGCACACCTAATACAATGATGATTCTCACTGTGCTACTTGGCACCATGGGATCCTGTGGGAGGCAGAATAGGCCTGGAGAGAGAGGAGGGGAAATACTTTATTTTTAAACCATGTTCTAATTAATAAAAGTTTTATAGCCCAGAAGGATGTAAAATGGCCATTTAAGTATCTTCTAAAGCATTTATTTGGGCATAATTCCATAAAATTTCAATGCACATTCAAGCATATATCTGTATCTTTCTTTGATTTTTTTTTTTTTTTTTTTTTTTTTATCCAACTGGAGATTTTTCTATACAGAGTTCTTCAGGCTGCTGTGTTCACTTAGCAAGGCATCCTGGATAGCTTCCCTTGCACTGCATTTGGGAGATCCCCACTGGGTCGCTGACATTCCCATCAGGGTCCTTGTTGAGAGGCATTTCAGTCTTTTCCCAGCATTTCCTGTTTCATGCAATGAAACCAGATTTCAGATCTTCCTAGCCAGCGCATCCGAAAAAAAGGCTGTTGAGATTTTGAAAGGAATTTCATTAATCTGTAGATTGCTTTTGAGATAATTGCCATTTCAACAATATTCATTCAGGCTTCCAATCCATGCAAGTGGGGTGTCTTCATATTTATTTTGGTCTGATTTAATTTCCATTAACAATATTTTGTAGCTTTCATTGTACAAATCTTGTTCTCCCTGGGTAAATTTATTCATAAGTATTTTATTCTTTTTGGAGTTATTATAAATGGAATATTTTTCCAATCTCCTTTTCTAATTGTTCACTGTTGTAAACCACTGATATTTGCATGTTAATGTTCTGTTTTTAAACATTGCTGAATAATTTATTAGCTCTGATAGTTGTGTGTGTGTGTGTGTGTGTGTGGATTCTTTATGAATATATATTACAAATATTTGAATCCGGCTAGAAGTTCAAGTAAAATGTTGAATAGAAGTGACATAAGTAGGCGTTCTTGTCTTGGTAATGATCTTAGGGGAAAAAATCTTTCAGTCTTTCACCATTATGTGGTCAGCTGTGTGTTTTCTTAAAAGTCTTTTTATCTGATTGAGGTAGTTTCCTTCTATTCCTACTTTTTGGATTGTTCTTTTCTTTTTTAATCATGAAATGGTATTGAGTTTTGTCAAGTGCTTTTTCTGCATCAGTTGGACTTCTGTTTTTCCCTTCTTTCTATTAATGTGATATTTCATTGATTGATTTTCACGTATTAAACCACCTTTACATTCCTTTAAAAACTCCCACTGCATCATGGTGTATAATCCTTTTAATTTGCTGTCGGATTTGGCTTACTAGTATTTTGTTGAGAATTTTTGTATTTAGATTCATAAGAAACATGACTTTGTACTTTTCTTTTCTTGTGATGCCTTGTTTTTAGTATCAAAGTAACATGGGACTCATAGAATAAGTTAGGAATTGATCCTTCCTATTTAATATTATTTGGAAGCAATAAGAAGCATTGTCATTAATTATCCATTAAATGATTAATAGATTTCATCAGTAAAGATATTTAGGTCCAGGATTTTCTTTCTTGAGAGGTTTTTTTTTTTTTCTTTTTTGGTGTCCGGCAACGGATCGCAACCCTCAGTGTCGCGCCCATACCGGACCGGGACCGGCAACGGGATCACAACCCTTGGTGTTGCGCCCGCACCTCGCTCAGCCAGTGAGCGGGAACTGGTCTGTATGTGGGATCCGAACCCTCGGCGGGAGCGCCGCCGCACTCCCAAGCGGTGCACTGTAGCAGTGCGCCACCGGGCCAGCCCCTTGAGAGGTTTTTGATCGCTGATTCAATCTTTATTTTTATAAGTTCATTCAGCTTTTCTATTTCTTCTCAATAAGTTTACATAGTTTTTTTTCTGGAAATCTATTTCTGTTAGTTTATCTAATTTATTGGCATACAATTGTTCATAGTATTCTCCTATACTTCTTTGTTTCTGTTAAGTGGGTAGAAATGTCCACCCTTTTATTTCAGATTTTAGTCATTTGAGTCTTTCTTTTCCTTTTCATTATAGTCTTGCTAAATCTTTGACCATTTTGCTGATCTTTTCAAGGAAGCAAATTGTGGTTTCATGAATTCCCCAAATTGTTTTTTATTCTGTTTCACTTTTCTCTGCTGTAATCACCCCAAATTCCTTTCTTCTTGTGTCTTTGTTTTTAGTTTGTTCTTCTTGCTCTAGTTCCTTAAGGTATGAAGTTATTGATTTGAGGTCTTTCTTCCTTTTTAATGTAGGCGTTGACAGCCATAAATTTCCCACTGAGCACTGTTTTCATGGCATCTCATAAGTCTGGCGTGCTGTGCTTCCATACTCATTCATCTCAAAGAATTTTCTAATTTCCATTCTGACGTTTTGATTTGTTTTCTTTTGACCCATTGGCTGTTTAAGGGTGTGTTATTTAACTTCCAAATATTTGTGAAATTTTCAATTTCCTTCTATACTTGATTTCTATGTTCATTCCACTGTTGTCAGAAAAGAAACTTTCAATGATTATAAACATTTAAAATTAACTGAGTCTTGTATTGTGGACAAACATATGCTCTGTCCTGGAAAATGTTCCATGTACATTTGAGAAGAATGTGTATTCTGCTGTTTTTGGGTGGAGTGTTCAATATATGTCTGTTAGGTCTTATGATTTAATGGTAGTTTTAAAGCCGTCTATTTCTGTATTGATCTTGGGTCTACATATACTGTCTAGACGTGCCATCCAGTATTGAAAGCTGTGTATTCAATTTTCCCATATTATTTTAGAATTGTCTGTTTCTCTGTTCAGTTCTCTCAGTGTTTTTTTCCCACATGTTTTAGGGCTCTAATCTTTGGTGTTATGTGTTTATAATTGCTATATGTTACTGTTATATTGATGATTTATCAATATATACTGTCCTTGGTCTTTTAACAGTTTTTTATTTCAAAGACTATTCTGTCCAATTCTAGTATAGCCACTTCAGGTCTCTTTTGGTTAGTATTTTTAGAGAGTGTCTTTTTCTATCCTTTCATTTCCAACCCATGTGTGTTCTTAGATCTAAAGTGAGTTAAAAACCCTTGACATTTCCTGAGTGATCACAGTGCTGTGATTCATAGTGGGACACTTTTAACCTGAGTTGTGCTAATGAGGTGATTCATGGTGGGCCCGTAGATATTTTTTGAAGAAAGTTCTGCTCACCCAGAAAAACCAAGCACATTATTATAGGGCTGGAACATTTAGTCCCTCCCCAACCTCTGGGAAGAAGAAAAAAGGCAGCAGACTGAGTTCAGTCATGTGGACGGTGACATACTAAGACCCCAATAAAACCTGGACACTCAAAGTTCAAAAATCTTCCAGATTGGTAAACACACTGATGTTCCAGAGGGTGACAGGCCCTGACTCCACAGGGGGAGGACGTGAAAGCTCCATGTCTGGGACTTACCTAGACTTTCCCCTATGCATCTCTTCCATTTAGCTGTTCCTCAGTTGTAGCCTTTATAACAACACTGTAATAATATGAATCATGTTTCCAGTGGGTTCCATGAGTCATTAGAGTGAAATATCAGATCTGAAGGGGCTCATGGGAACTCTTGAATTCATATTTAGTTGATCAGAAGTGTGGACGTCTCCAGGGCTTGCATCAGGCACCTGATATAAGGGCAGTCCATGGAGGACAGAGCCCATAAACCTGTGGAGTCTGATGCTACTTCTAAGTACTTAGTGTCAGAACAGAATTGTACTGCAGTGCACCCTCTTGGGGTAGACATGGAGCTAGACTATGTTAAGGCAAGATGTCATCAATAGAGGAAACTGGGGATGGGACATATTGGATTCCTCTGCACTATTCATTGTGTGTCAGGTGATCACCTTTTCTGTAATTAGCTGTTACACAACTGGAGAAGTTATTAGGTATGATCAAGGGGACCAGGTCTACCATCCGCTATTGCAACTGTGTGTGCAAGAGCTGTGGATTGAATGTCCCCCCAAAACTCTTTGGAGCTTAATTCCTAATGTAACTGTTAAGAGGGTGGGAAGTCCTATTATGGTAATTGAAAGGTGGGGCCATGAAGATGTGATTAGATCATGAGGACTATGGTCTTTTGAATGGACTGATCCATTCATGGAGCAATGGGCATGGTCCTGACAGCTTTAGAAGGGGAGCAAGTGAGATGCTTAGCACTGTCTCTCTTGCTCAGCTATTTTTCCACGTGATACCATGCATTGCCGTAGAATCATCAAACCAAGGCCCTCACCAGATGTGTTCCCTGGACTTTCGACTTCCCAGCCTCCAAAACTGTAAGGAATAAATAAATTTTATGTTTTAATAAATTATCTAGTTTCAGATATTCTGTTATAAGCAACCAAAATGGACTAACCCAGTGAATGTGTATATTTTCAAAGAATGAGCCATAGGCTGGGTGGGCCCCCTACACAATCTTAATCAATGTGTGATGCTGCCTCCTTAGTGGGCCTCACCTTCCCCTCTTCTACCCAGTACTCTGCACTCCAGTATTCTATGATGAACAGCATGATGTGGCCCAAACGTATCATCTGGTTGTTGCCTCTGATTCTTCTGCCTCTCATGCCCTCTCGAGATCTGACACTTTCTAGAAGTAGGTCCTTGGGCAAGCTTCTCAGTGTCACTGACCTCAAACTCATCATGTGTAGAGTAGGAAACATAATGGTTGAAAGACTTACCTCACAAGGTGGTTGTCCCCATCAGACAATGTGTGAAAGCACTTATGAATTGTTAAGTCCTGTAGCAACAAGAGCTAATCGGGTACAAAACAGTGGAGGTCAGGACAGAAGGGAATTTGCCAAAGAGAAATAATGACTGTGTGGAACTGGTGGATGTGATCGTGTTCTCCATTCTGGTTAGAGATATATTTCATAAAGGTGCAAATGAACAAATAGAACAAAATTATGATAAGGGCTGTGATAAAAAGTAAATGGAAAGACAGGGTCTGGATGGGGCTGGCGACTCTGAACTCCAAATAGGGAAGAGTGCTTGATCGTTTATTGAGCAGAGAGCAGTTTCTCCAAGTTAGATGGGACAAGTTTTGTGTGACCCAGAAGAATCCAAATCTTGACTCTGCCAGTGTGGCATAAGGACTCAGTTTCCTCACCTTCAAAGTGGGCATAATAGTGTTGCCTAGGTCAGAGAATTGCTGTGATGCTTAAATTCATATATAGTTTCTTGTCAAGCCCAAAATATTCCTTAACAATATAGCACCGGACTCTAACTCAAGGGATGAAATAAACCCAAATGAGTCCATATGGATATAAGTAAATAAGCAAATAAATATATGACATAGAAGAGACAATTTTTCCTTAAAGAAGAATCACAAATAATAGGCTCCTCCCTTCAGGAGATGGAGCTTAACCCCCCATCTCCCAGAGGGGGGTCTGGACTTAGTACACGCTTCCAAAGAACTGAGAATAAAGAAGGATGAAGAGTAACTTTACAGTGGAGCAGCCTGGCACACACAGTATTAATCAAGTGGCAGAGGTTAACGTCCCCAGTGCTGTCATGTGGATCTTGTGTACCCACAATGTGATGTGATGACAAGGCACAGGGCTCTTCACCACTGTGCTGTTTTTCCAAAACTTCATAATCCCAGTCTACTACTGAGAAAAACATCAGACACAGCAAAATTGAGGTACTTTCTACAAACTATCTTACCATGACACTTAAGGAAAGCAAGAGGAAACTGTCTCAGTCTAGAGCAGACCGGGCAGTACTGGAAACTGAGAGCAATGTGGTGTCCTGAGTTAGATTCTGCAACAAGAAGGGGACATGAATGAAAAGGTCTGGTGAAGTCTGTATCAATCTGGAGCTAGTTAGTGTAAACTCACCAACGTTGTTTTCTTAGTGTGACAAATGTGCCATGGTAATGTCAGGTGATAACAGTGGGAGGAGGCAGGTGAGAGGGGTACTGCAGCTCTGTACTAACTTTGCAACTGTCCGGTAATTCTGAAATTGTTCTAAAACAAACGAACAAACAAAACGTTTACGGAAAAAATAATTCCTTGCCCTCTGTTGTGACAGTGCTGGTTTTATGCTGGGGACCTAACAGTGAATGGGACACACACATTTCCTCCTCTAAGTCTGCAGTGAGTGGGGACGGAGCATGAAGCAAAGACCTGAGCAGATCAATGCTGACCAACACAGGGCTTAGAAGGAGGGTGGTGCTGGGAGGGAGTTGACAAAGGAATCTGACTTGCAGAGGAAGACAAAGGAGAGAACCTGTGAATGGCAGGAGAGGGGAGAGCTGCCAGGTAGGTGAGAAAAGAATTTGCAATGGGGAAAGACAAGTCTCCAAGGAGGAAAGAAAAAGACACCTGAATGTAGAGGGGCAGACAGAGGAGTGGAAATCAGACAAGTAGGGTGCCGGGACCCAACTGACCAAAGAAGTCTGGACTTGATTACACAGTCCTGGGAGCCAAGGGTGGGTTCCATGCATGTGTGAGCAGCATGGTGGAGGCAATGCAGTGGAAGTCAGGGCAAAGCCTCGAGAGGCCACACATGTGAGTGCAGACACCTCCAACCCAAGGAGGCCACAATTGCAGACCTGGCCTTCCTCCTCATGACTGTGCTGTGTCCGAGCCATATGCAGAGAATGCATGGTCCATCATCAATCTAACAGCCTTTGCCAGGCCTGGTGACCATCTCCCTCAGCTCTCCTAGCAAGGACACTTAAGGGAGATAACATTGGCAGGACATGTTGTAAATGTCCAGACTCCCATGCACGGTTGCTTCTGCCCCTTAAGAGGAACACTTTCTTGTGATTCCCTGAATGTCTCCTGGTGGGGACTAAGGAAGGAGCTGGTCCCATGCCCAGGCTTCTCGAGGTGGGCAGAGGGTGGCAGATGCCACATGTTCTCCCACGCAGGAGCAGAGAACCTCCTGGACTGATGTGAAGAGGGGAGGGGCTGGTCACAACTTTCCAGGTATGACCTGGGAACGGAAAACAAACAAGAAAGGCTGCCAAACCTAAAGCACTGAGTCAGGACTTGGGAGAGGTCAAGACCCAAGGCAGCCTCTTCTCCTATGGCTGTTTCCTCCTGTCAGGCTGTGTGTGTGTGTGTTTCTCTTTCTGTATGTCTGTCTCCCTCCTTCCCTCCATCCTCTCCCTCTCTCTTCCCTCCCATTCTGTCCCTGACTCCCTCCTTCTGCCTCCTCCCCCTACTTCTCCATCTCTTCCTCTCCCCCTGAACTGCTCTCTCATCTCTGCCTCTCTCTCTACTTGCTGCTCGGTCTTTTCCTACCACCCTCCCTAGCGCCCAGGACAGATGTGCCACCTCTCAGCTCCTGAGTGTACACACCTTTAGTGCAACCTTCCTGCACAGACAGACCAGAATCTATAGATCCCAAGTCCTAGTTCCTGGGACAACAGCAGGAGTGAGCCCAGTGTGGGTCAGGTTCCACCGCAGGTCCTCTTGGCCATGCTGCAAATATGGCTGTCCTGGGCCTCATGTGGGGGCCACCCAGCACCTCCTCACCATTCCCACCACACTCCAATAAGCTCTACCATCTACATGGGATGACGGCAGGTCAGGATCCAAGTTCTGCCCAGGCCTGGAAGCCTGGTTAGGCCCAGGTCAGATCATAGACTCTGGAGCCAGACCACCTGGGTTTACATCCTGCTCCAGCACCTTACCATCTGGTGACCTGGGACAGGAGCTTAGTCTCCTGCATGCATCGGTTCCTCTTTCTGCAAAACTAGGAAGATAAGAGTATGAGTTTCTGAGAGTTATTGTGAAGATAAAATGCACGCTAATATGTGTGAAGAATTCAGCAGAGTGCCAGGCACACAGTCACTCCTTTGTACATGTTCATGATGATTCTCATCGTCATCATTACCCGACAAAAGAGAGGCAGCGCCCAGGCAGTCCTTCAAGAACCTAGTCAATGTCCTTGAGGAACACACCGGCAGTTGAACAAGTTGGGTCTATTTCTCATTATATCAAAGGAGAGCATGCACCATGAGGAACCGTGGGGTGTCTTGGTAAGAGGGTGCTAAATATAAATTATTATTGGATCAGGTTTTAGTTATTTAATTTGGGTGAGCCTAACAAAGATTCAGAGTGGATGTTGTCTGGAAGTGGGAAAAAATTCTATAAATGGTCATCTTAATCTGATCTACAGGGAAGGTGGACAAGAAATTATCAAACCAGAGGAGCAAAAAGATTAAGCATAAATGAAAGAGAAATACAGTAAATATGGGAGTGCCACAAGTGAAATAAACTCCACATGACTGGCAAACCAGTAGAAGAAAAAGAAAGGGATGAAAAAAAGCATATTCAAGAAGATAATGGGTGAAATTTCCCAAGTGTGGAGAGAGATGTCAGTGTCCAGATACAGGAAGCTCAGAGGTCAACAATCAAATTCAACCCAAGGAGGAACACCTCAAGGCAAATATAATTTGATATAAGCAAATTATCAAAACTCAAAGACAGAGAGAGAATACTGAATGCAGCAAGAGTAAAGAAACGTGCAACATTCAACAGAGCCCCAATACGTCTGTCAGCAGATTGTTCGGTAAAAAACCTACAGACTAAGAGAGAATGGGATGATATATTTAGGGTGCTAAAGGAAAAAGACTGTCCACCAAGAACTCTCTCTTGCAAAAGTAACCTTCAAATATGAAGGAGAGATAAAGGCTTTCTCAGGCAAACAAAATCTAAGAGAATTCATCGACACTAGACCTGCCTTATAAGAAATGCTAAAGGGAGTCCTTCAGTCTGAAAGATGAGAACATGAAAGAGTAGCAAGAAAACATGTGAAGGTACATAACTCATTAGTAAAGTAAGTTCACAGACAATCTGAGAACACCCTGTGTCGTAAGGGTGGTCAATAAACCGCTTACATTCTTAGTATGAAGACCAAACGACAAACCTAATGACACATTAACATACACAACAACCATATAAGGATAAGCAATATTAAAAGACATAACTTGAAACATCAAAATGTCAAAATGGGGGTGGATGACTCCAAAGCATAGAGTTGGCTTTGGTTCTTTGTTCTTAGATCTTAAAGTTATTAGTATAAAACAATATAACTATGACATGTTCTGCATAGTCCTCATGGTAACCATAATGCAAAAAGATATGAGACACACTAGGGATAAATAGTGATCAATACAAATACACTGCTAGAGAAAACCACATATTTACAAAGGAAGAGAATAAGACTAGAGAAAAGAGGATCAACAAAGCAATCAGAAAAAAAGGAACAAAATGGTAGTAACAAGTCCCTATATATCAATAATAACTCTAAATACAAATGGATTAAATGCCCTAATTAAAAGACTCTGAGTGACTAAGTAGATTATAAAACAAGAGCCAACAAGATGCTGCCGGCAAGAGACTCTTTCACCTATAAAGACACACACTGCCTGAATGGGAAGGGATGGAAAAACCTGTTTCATGCAAATGGAAACCAAAAAAGACCAGAAAGAGCTATATTGACACCAGATAAAACAGACTTCAAGCAAAGCAAAGTAAAAGAGACAAGGAAGGTCACAATGGAATGACAAAGGGATCAATTCAACAAAAGGGTATAACAATGCTAAATATACACTCACCCAACTCCGGAGCACCACTTATATAAAGCAATTAATTACTATTACAACTAGCAGGAGAAATAGGCTGTGACACACTAATAATTGAGGACTTTTGGACCCCACTTTCAGCAAAAGACAGATCATCCAGACAGATAATTAACCAGGCAGCATCAGAATTATTCTCTACTCGAGGCCAAGTGTACCTAATGAACATATACTGAACATTCCCTCCAACAGCTTCAGCACATACATTCCTTTCAGCAGTACACGAAACATACTCTAGAACAGAACATATGTCAGGTGACAAAACAAGTCTCAACAAATTTTTAAAAATCAAGGTCTTATCAACTACCATGTCCAACCATGATGGCAGAAAGCTAGAAATAAAAAAGAAAAGGGTCACTAGAGACCATACAAATTCATAGAAAACAAACAACATGATTCTAAACAACAAATGGCTCAAAGAAGAAATCAAAAAAGAAATTAAAAAATGAAAACACAACGTGCTAGATCCCATGAGATACAGCGAAAGCAGTTCTAAGAAGAAAGTTTATAGCGATAAATGCCTACAACAAAAAAGGAAGACTTCAAATAAACAACCAAGCATCATACCTCCAGGAGATGGCAAACAAGAATAAACCAAACCCAAATCAGTAGAAGGACAAGAGTAACAGAGGTCAGAGCAGAAATAAGTGAATTAGAGACTAAAAGAATAGAAATAAATAAAACATAGAAAAGATCGATGAAACGAAGAGTTGGTATCTCGAAAAGATAAGCAAAATTGTTGAACAGTTAGGTAGACTTATGAATAAAGAAATGAGAGAAGACTCAAACAAAATCAGAAATGTAAAAGGAGACATTGCAACCGATACCAAAGAAATACAAAGGATCGTGAGAGACTACTACGAACAGCTGTATGCGAACAAACTAGAAAGTGTAGAAGAAATGGATCAATACCTGGACACATACAACTTGCCACGATTGAATCATGAAGAATTAGAAAACCCACACAGACCAATACAAGTAATGAGATTGAAGCAGTAGTAAAAAATCTCCCCCAAAATAAAAACCCAGGACCACACGCCTTCACAAATATTTAAAGGAGAACTAACACTAATACTTCTCAAACTCTCCCCCAAAATTGGGGAGTGTGAAGGTTAATTCTAGGTGTCTGTTTGATTAGATTGAGCAATGCTGAGAAACCTGGTAAAGCTATCTTTTTCGGTGTGTCCTTGAGGGTGTTTCCAGAAGAGACTAGCATGAGACCCTGAGTGGACTGGGTGGGGAAGAACTGCCCTCGGGCAGGAAACATCCAATCTGCTGGGGGCACAGAGAGAATAAAAAACGGAGAAAAAAGGCAAGGTTCTCTATTCTCTGGAGCTGGGATACACTCCATATACATGGATACACATGGATACACTCCATGGACATCAGAGCTTGAGACTTTAGCTTTCGGATTCCAGGACTTATACATCAAGGACACCATCAGCTTCCCTGGCTTGGGGACTTTTGGAC
>NW_007732077.1:74854-80892 GCF_000696425.1 Galeopterus variegatus | reverse complement strand
ACAAGAAATGGCCACATGAAGTGGGAAAGGCATTGGCCAGTGAAAAGGTGGGGGCAGCGCGGGGCACACCTAAGAGAAGAGGGATGGTTGGACGGAGACATGAAGCTGCAGAACTAGGCAAATGCTAGAACTCCAAAACCAAGGTGAGCATTTCATACATTATAGTACATACCATGCTATCCATATGTACGCCTTAAATATATGATCCAGGGGATATTTCCTGATGTGGTAATAAACCTGCAAATGTTTGGAATAAAAAGTAACTGGCTGGTCTTATATCCAATTTGATGCTGCAACCATATGTATATACATATATATACACATGTGTGTGTGTGTGAAATGAGGCCAGAAGAGAGTAGAATAGTATCTTCAAAGCACTGAAAGAAAGGACTTATCGGGCTGGCCTGGTGGCGCACTGGAGAGTGCGCCGCTTGGGAGTGCGGCGGCGCTCCCGCCGAGGGTTCGGATCCCATGTGGAGACTGGTTCCCGCTCACTGGCTGAGTGCGGCACGGGCGCAACACCGAGGGTTGCGAACCCGTTGCCGGTCAGTAAAAAAGACAAAAAGGAAAAAAATAAAAAAGAAAGAAAGGACTTATCAACCCAGGATAAAATATGCAGCAAAGATATCCTTAATGAGTTTGTATTTCTCTTGGTTGAAAACCTAATAATAGGATTGAGCGTCACATGTTATGTCCCTCCCAGCCTGCCCTGGCACACACCTCAGCTGCCACCCCAGCAGGAACTAGGTGATGCCCACACTTCTGTTGTTGGCGGCTCTCTGCTCCACCATTCCCAGGGTAAGGGCAGGAGGACACATAGGCTCTGACCACAAAGCTGCCACCTCCTGCAAGAGATGCTCAGCCACGAACTCTGCTCCCTAGGATGTCCCCCTCTGCTGCGCAGGGACCTGCTCCAGGACAGTGCCCTGAAATCTCTGGGACCCGGCCAGGGGGAAAAGGGGCCGTGGCCATCCTATTTCATTTATTGCCCTCAAGTCGAGCAACCTCAACCCTCAACAAGAGACAGGGAAGCCTCAGAGTGTCCACATGTGACTGTCGCTCCAGCTTCATTTGGCCGCATTTCTACCTCCAGAATCTTTGGCACGCTCACTCCTAGCTTATGTCCAGTGCACACCTTTTCCTCATGCATCCATTACACGTGTGCTTACTTGCACTTTCTGCACACACTCACCCACTGTTCTCTCACACATTCCAAAGGTGCATCCCATCAACCGGCCAAATATACCGTGCTTCTCACTTAGCTGAGTTGGCAGCTAAAGGAGGACTCTCAGAGCAGAGTTTTCTAATCCAACCATGCAAACTTACCCAACGGCCATGATGGGCAGTTGCCTGGGCAAGCTCACCACAGCCCCCGGCCCAAGGGGTCAAGGACCATCCAGAAGGACTTAGGCAACTAGAACCTGCTGACGGTACCTGCTGAGTTCCCATGGCTGTCCTGGGTCATGCAGCTCCCCATACCTCTGGATGGACTTGCACACCATCCTATAAGTAACCGGTGACTCTGTATCAGCGGTATGTGAAAGCATCAGCAAGGAGAAATTCAACAGTCCTGCAGACACTGTGTTCTTTCCTCTGGGTCGTCACTTCGATCTACTGTCATCACCATCAGAGGAAGCTACTGCTACCTATTGGCAATTCCACAATATCTTACAACTCACGCACTGTACTGGGGACATGAATCTCTGTATTTACACGAGCAGAACAGTCTCCCCTCTGTGGCCTGCAACACCCAGGTGTGTCCAAGACACCTGCACAGAGAAGATTGTGTTGAGGAAACTCAGAGAGAACAGAAAAGGGACAGCTGAGCAGGAGGAAGGACCTAAATTCCTAGAGAAGCAGGATGATTAGAGAAAGGACCTCGAAGCCACTGGGGGTGCAGAGTTAGTATTTAGGCACTGGAGTGTCCATGGAGCCCTCTCTTCCTTCCTGCCCAGAAAGAAATCTAAAGACAAAGTGCTGGGAATTCAGATACAAGACACCCCAGACCTCTTATATAACCTCCTGCCCCAAATAAAATGCTATCCCAAGCTCAAACAGCAGCATTCAAGTTTTCCCACTGCTGCAGAGAAGGGGGGCTCAGGCCACATCTCACCCTGGGTTACATGACACGTCCTCAAAGAAAGTGAGAAAGGAGGGGCCTCAACCCCCCTCTTCATCTGCAGAAGTTTCCCAGAGGAAGACTCCAGGTGAAAAGTGGTAGATGCAATAACAGGGCAGAAACTAACCTCGAGGAACTGCTCACCCACATCCGACAGCTCCAGACCCTGGAAACTTGAGGGCCTGTTCCTACATAGGCTAGAGGGACCTCTGATGCTGCCACCCCCTGAATCCCCCAGCTAGATTTTCAAGTCATTCCTCAGGACCTAGACCAGGAGAAGAAGGTGACACTCCAGCATATCAACTGTGCATTGGGGGTGAGACTGAGGCCAAACATATTGTGCATCTCACTTAGCTGAGTTGGCAGCTAAATGAAGACTTCAGAGCTCAGCTCTCTGATCCCAACATACAAACTTATCCAAACTCTTTAATGGTCAGTTACCTGGACAAGCTCACCCTTGCCCTGGGCCCTGGGGCACAAGGAAAAGCCAGAAAAACTTAGACAACTGGAGCCCGCTCCCACACCTGCTGAGTTCCCATGGCTGGCCTGGGTCATGCAGCTGCCTGTACCTCTAGATGGACTTACAGATCATCCTATATATAACCTGCACCTTTGTATCAGTGATTTGTGAAAGTATCTCCAAGGAGAAATTCCATGGTTCTGCAGACACTGTGTTCTTTTCTGTGGGTCCTCACTTCGATCTACTGTCATCACCATCAGGGGAAGCTAGTGCTACCTATTGGCAATTCCACAATGTCCTACAGCTCAGCCAATGTACTGGGCACAATGATGCTCTGTTTTCTACAGGAACAGAACAGTCACTCCTCTGTGGCCTGCAATACCCGGGTGTGTCCAAGACAAATGCACAGAGAAGATTGTGTTGAGGGGCCTCAGAGAGACCGGTAAAGGGACAGCTGAGCAGGAGGAAGGACCCACATTCCTAGAGAAGCAGGATGATCAGAGAATGGACCTTGAATCCATTGGGGGTGCGCAGTTAGTTTTTAGGCACTGGAGTGTCCACGGAGCCCTCTCTTCATTCCTACCCATAAAGAATCCTCCAGGCAGAGTGCTGAAAATTCAGATACAATAAGACACCTCAGACATCTTCTATAAGCTCCTGCCCCAATAAAATGCCATCTTTAACTCATACAGCCCTACTCGAGGTTTCCCACTGCTGCAGAGAAGGAGGGTTCAGGCCACACCTCACCCTGGGATGCCCGAGAGGTCCTCAAAGAAAGTGAGAAAGGAGGGGCCTCAGCCTCCCTCTTCATCTGCAGAGGTTTCCCAGAGGAAGACTCCAGGTGACAAGTGGTAGATGCAATAACAGGGCAGAAACTAACCTCGAGGAACTGCTCACCCACATCTGACAGATCTAGACCCTGGAAACTCGAGGGCCTCTGCTGTACGGCCAAGGCGGAGGGCCTGTTGCTACATAGACTAGAGGGACCTCTGATGCTGCCACCCCCTAAATACCCCAGCTAGATTTTCAAGTCCCTTTTCATGACCTAGACAAGGAGAAGGAGAAGATGCTCCAGCACCTCAAGTGTACATTGGGGGTGAGACTGAAGCCAAACATATCGTGCATCTCACTTAGCTGAGTTCGAAGTAAAGTGAAGACTTTCGGAGCTCAGCTCTCTGATCCAAACATAGAAACTTATCCAACCTCTTTCATGGTCATATTCCTGGGCAAGCTCACCCTTGCCCCTGGCCCTGCGGGACAAGGACCAGCCAGGAAGACTTAGACAACTGGAGCCCGCTCACCGCACCTACTGAGTTCCCATGGCTGGCCTGGGTCATGCAGCTGCCCATAACTCTGGATGGACTTGCACATCATCCTATAAGTAACCAGAGACTTTCTATCAGAGGTTTGTGAAAGCATCTCCCCGGTGAAATTCCATGGTCCTGTACACATTGTGTTCCTTTCTGTGGGACTTAACTTCAATCTACAGGCATTAACGTCAGAGGAAGCTAGTGCTACCTACTGGCTATTCCACAACGTCCTACAGCTCAGCCAGTGTACTGGGCATAGTGACTGTTGTGTATGGGAGCAGAACAGTCACCCCTATGTGGCCTGCAACATCCCGGTGTGTCCAAAACACTTGCACAGAGAAGATTCTATGGAGGGACCTTGACCAGACCAGTAAAGGGACGGCTGAGCAGGGGAAGGACCCACATTCCTAGAGAAGGTGGAAAATCAGAGAAAGGGAATTGAACCCACTGAGCGGCACAGTCAGTATGTAGGCACTGGAGTGTCCATGGAGCCCTCTCTTCCTTCCTACCCATAAAGAATCCTCCAGGAAGAGTGCTGGGAATTCAGATACAACAAGACACCGCAGACATCTTCTATAAGCTCCTGCCCCAAGTAAAATGCCATCTGCAGCCCATACAACCGTACTCGAGGATTCCCACTGCTGCAGAGAAGGTGGGCTCAGGCCACAACTCACACTGGGCTGCACGTCAGGTCCTCAAAGAAAGTGAGAAAGGAGGGGCCTCAACCTCCCTCTTCATCTGCAGAGGTTTCCCAGAGGAAGACTCCAGGTGAAAAGTGGTAGATGCAATAACAGGGCAGAAACTAAACTCAAGGAACTGCTCACCTACATCCGACAGCGCCATACCCTGGAAACTCGAGGGCCTGTTGCTACATAGGCTAGAAGGACCTCTGATGCTGCCACCCCCCAAGTCCCCCAGCTAGATTTTCAAGTCACTTCTCATGACCTAGACAAGGAGGAGGAGGTGATGCTCCAGCACCTCAAGTGTGCATTGGGGGTGAGGCTGAGGACAAACATATCGTGCATCTCACTTAGCTGAGTTGGCAGCTAAATGTGGACTTTCATAGCTCAGCTCTTTGATCCAAACATACAAACTTACCTAACCTCTTTCACAGGCAGATGCCTGAGGAAGCTCACCTCTGCCCCTGGCCCTGGGGGCAAGGACCAGCGAGAAGGACTTAGACAACTGGAGCCCACTCACCGCACCAGCCAATTTCCCATGGCTGGCCTGGGTCATGCAGCTGCCTGTACCTCTGGATGGAATTGCACACCATCCTATAAGTAATCAGAGACTTTTTATCAGAGGCTTGTGAAAGCATCTCCCAGGTGAAATTCCATGGTCCTGCAGACTTTTGCTCTTTTCTGTGGGACTTAACTTCAATCTCCAGGCATTACCATCGGAGGAAGCTAGTGCTACCTACTGGCTCTTTCACGGTGTCCTACAGCTCAGTCAGTGTGCTGGGCATAGTCACCATTTTGTATGGGAGCAAAACTGTCACCCCTATGTGGCCTGCAACACCCGGGTGTGTCCAAAACACTTGCACAGAGAAGATTCTATAGAGGGACCTTGACCAGACCAGTTAAAGGATGGCTGAGCAGGGGAAGGACCCACATTCCTAGAGAAGGTATAAAATCAGAGAAAGGGGACTCGAACCCACTGGAGGTGCACAGTCAGGAATGTAGGCACTGGAGTGTCCACGGAGCCCTCTCTCCCTTCCTGCCCAGAAAGAATCCACCAGGCAGGATGCTGGGAATTCAGATACAACAGGACACCTTAGACCTCTTCTATAAGCTCCTGCCCCAAGTAAAATGCCATCCTCAGCTCATACAGCCCTACTCGAGGTTTCCCACTGCTGCACAGAAGGAGGGGTCGGGCCGCACCTCAGCACGGGCTGCCCGACAGGTCCTCAAAGAAAGTGAGAAAGGAGCGGCCTCAGCCTCCCTCTTCATCTGCAAAGGTTTCCCAGAGGAAGACTCCAGGTGACTGCCCGACAGGTCCTCAAAGAAAGTGAGAAAGGAGCGGCCTCAGCCTCCCTCTTCATCTGCAGAGGTTTCCCAGAGGAAGACTCCAGGTGACAACTGGGAGATACAATAACAGGGCAGAAACTAACCTCGAGGAACTGCTCACCCACATCCGACACCTCCGAACC
>NW_007732077.1:72572-74243 GCF_000696425.1 Galeopterus variegatus | reverse complement strand
TGCCCGACAGGTCCTCAAAGAAAGTGAGAAAGGAGCGGCCTCAGCCTCCCTCTTCATCTGCAGAGGTTTCCCAGAGGAAGACTCCAGGTGACAACTGGGAGATACAATAACAGGGCAGAAACTAACCTCGAGGAACTGCTCACCCACATCCGACACCTCCGAACCCTGGAAACTCGAGGACCTGTTGCTACATAGGCTAGAGGGACCTCTGATGCTGCCACCCCCTGAATCTCCCAGCTAGATTTTCAGATCACTTCTCATGACCTAGACCAGGAGAGGGAGGCGATGCTCCAGCAACTCAAGGGTGCACTGGGGGTGAGACTGAGGCCAAACGTGCATCTCACTTAGCTGAGTTGGCAGCTAAATGTGGACTTTCAAAGCTCAGCTCTCTGATCCAAACACACAAACTTACCTAACCTCTTTCATAGGCAGTTGCCAGGGGACGCTCAACACTGCCCCCGGCGCTGGGGGGCAAGGACCAGCCAGAAAGACTTAGACAACTAGAGCCCGCTCCCACACCTGCTGAGTTCCCATGCCTGGCCTGGGTCATGCAGCTGCCCGTACCTCTGGATGGACTTGCACACCATCCTATAAGTAACCAGAGACTTTGAATCAGTGATTTGTAAAAGTATCTGTAAGAAGAAATTCCATGGTTCTGCAGACACTGTGTTCTTTTCTGTGGGTCGTCACTTCAATCTACTGTCATGACCATCAGAGGAAGCTAGTGCTACCTATTGGCAATTCCACAATGTCCTACAGCTCAGCCAATGTACTGGGCACAGTGACGCTCTGTTTTGTACGGGAACAGAACAATCACCACTCTGTGGCCTGCAACACCCGGCTGTGTCCAAGACACCAGCACAGTGAAGATTGTGCTGAGCGACCTCAGACAGACCAGTAAAGGGACAGCTGAACAGGAGGAAGGACCCACATTCCTAGAGAAGCAGGATGATCAGAGAAGGGACCTCGAGGCCACTGGGGGTGCACAGTTAGTATTTAGGCACTGGCGTGTCCACGGAGCCCTCNAAAAGTGGTAGATGCAATAACAGGGCAGAAACTAACCTCGAGGAACTGCTCACCCACATCCAACAGCTCCAGACCCTGGAAACTCGAGGGCCTCTTCCTACATAGGCTAGAGGGACCTCTGATGCTGCCACCCCCTGAATCCCCCAGCTAGATTTTCAAGTCGCTTCTCATGACCTAGACAAGGAGAAGGAGGAGACGCTCCAGCAACTCAAGTGTACATTGGGGGTGAGACTGAGGCCAAACATATTGTGCATCTCACTTAGCTGAGTTGGCAGCTAAATGAAGACTTTCGAGCTCAGCTCTCTGATCCCAACATACAAACTTATCCAACCTCTTTCATGGTCAGTTACCTGGACAAGCTCACCCTTGCCCCCGGCCCTGTGGCACAAGGACCAGCCAGAAAGTCTTAGACAACTAGAGCCCGCTCCCACACCTGCTGAGTTCCCATGCCTGGCCTGGGTCATGCAGCTGCCGGTAACTCTGGATGGACTTGCACACCATCCTATAAGTAACCTGCATCTTTGTATCAGTGATTTGTGAAAGTATCTGTAAGGAGAAATTCCATGGTTCTGCAGATACTGTGCTCTTTTCTGTGGGTCCTCACTTCGATCTACTGTCATCACCATCAGAGGAAGCTACTGCTAC
>NW_007732077.1:54083-71998 GCF_000696425.1 Galeopterus variegatus | reverse complement strand
CTGCTACCTATTGGCAATTCCACAATGTCCTACAGCTCAGCCAATGTCCTGGGCACAGTGACGCCCTGTTTTGTACAGGAACAGAACAGTCACCCCTCTGTGGCCTGCAACACCCGGGTGTGTCCAAGACACCTGCACACAGAATGTTGTGTTGAGGGACCTCAGAGAGACCAGTAAAGGGACAGCTGAGCAGGAGGAAGGACCCACATTCCTAGAGAAGCAGGATGATCAGAGAACAGACCTTGAAGCCACTGGGGGTGCACAGTTAGTATTTAGGCCCTGGAGTGTTTTTCCTTTCATGGTTTAATGACATAGTAGTAAGAGGCATTGTGGCTCTGGGCTTGGAGTGTGCCGCGTTTGCAGCACCTCTTTTCTTGCATTGGTCTTTAAAGATGATCTTCCCTAGGAAACCATATCTTTCCCACCTTTGCCACAGCCAACATCAGGTTCTTTGGTTATGTTTGGTCACCATCCCTGGGTAATTGTGCACGAGAGATTTTTGGTTGGGCTTGGGGCGTTGACCTATGATGCGGGGAATCTGATGGAGACACCTTCCGCATGGGCACAAACTTGAACGTGGAGACAAAGTTCTCCTCAGGTGTGCCAGGCGGGGGTGAGAAGTCGGCCCCTCCCTCTGCACTTTCAGTCTGGTAGCAGCAGCACCTTCATGTTCTGACCTCACTGTCCAGTCCTGGCGTAAAGGACACTCCCAGGGTGGGGCACCTTAAGGACAGTTTCTTCTGAGCTGACTGCACTGTGCCCACGTGTGTGGAAGCAAGATGGGAAGCATGACTCGGCCACATTTCTCGCCTCCTCTCCTCACCCAATGTCCAACTCCTGGGAATAGGAACACAACCTGGATTTGCCTCCATTTGAGAGGCTTGTGCCCAGTGGCCCCTCGCACCCTCCATGACTGGGCAGGAACCGTAGAGGATAAGTGTGAAGGGCTGCGGGTCTTGCTGCACACACTGGTTCTCACAGTCCTGCCGACCTCATCTCCTGGAATCCACCAGACCCGGGACAGAGCCTCTGGGNGACTTGCACACCATCCTATAAGTAACCTGCATCTTTGTATCAGTGATTTGTGAAAGTATCTCTAAGGAGAAATTCCATGGTCCTGCAGACCTTGTGTTCGTTTCTGTGGGTCCTCACTTCGATCTACTGTCATCACCATCAGAGGAAGCTAGTGCTACCTATTGGCAATTCTACAATGTCCTACAGCTCAGCCAATATCCTGGGCACAGTGATGCTCTGTTTTGTACGGGAACAGAACAGTCACCCCTCTGTGGCCTGCAATACCTGGGTGTGTCCAAGACAAATGCACAGAGAAGATTGTGTTGAGGGGCCTCCGAGAGACCGGTAAAGGGACAGCTGAGCAGGAGGAAGGACCCACATTCCTAGAGAAGCAGGATGATCAGAGAAGGGACCTCGAAGCCACTGGGGGTGCACAGTTAGTTTTTAGGCCCTGGAGTGTTTTTCCTTTCATGGTTTAATGACATAGTAGTAAGAGGCATTGTGGCTCTGGGCTTGGAGTGTGCTGCGTTTGTAGCACCTCTTTTCTTGCATTGGTCTTTAAAGTTGATCTTCCCTAGGAGACCATATCTTTCCCACCTTTGCCACAGCCAACATCAGGTTCTTTGGTTATGTTTGGTCACCATCCCTGGGGAATTGTGCACAAGAGATTTTTGGTTGGGCTTGGGGCGTTGACCTATGATGTGGGGGATCTGGTGGAGACACCTTCCGCATGGGCACAAACTTGAACGTGGAGACAAAGTTCTCCTCAGGTGTGCCAGGTGGGGGTGAGAAGTCGGCCCCTCCCTCTGCACTTTCAGTCTGGTAGCAGCAGCACCTTCATGTTCTGACCTCACTGTCCAGTCCTGGCGTAAAGGACACTCCCAGGGTGGGGCACCTTAAGGACAGTTTCTTCTGAGCTGACGTGTTTACTTAGATCAATGAGCTTGGTCATTCGCCTCCATTTGAGAGGCTTGTGCCCAGTGGCCCCTCGCACCCTCCATGACTGGGCAGGAACCGTAGAGGATAAGTGTGAAGGGCTGCACGCACTGGCTCTCACAGTCCTGCCGACCTCATCTCCTGGAATCCACCAGACCCGGGACAGAGCCTCTGGGAAGCAGGGCCAGGGGCCACTGCTCCTCTCAGACCCACTGACCAGCCAGCCAGCATTACCCTGTGACCCTCATGCCAGGCAGGACGCACCCTGTTTCCTGCCCTCAGGCCTGCCACGTGCCCTTCCCTCCCACTCCTCCCGAGGCAAGCCCTGGCAGGTCCTGTTTATTTAGGTAGCAGTAAATCCACTGCTGTAGAATCCCTGTTGCCTTACTTGCAGATTGTGGGAATTTGGACAAGTAATGCTTCCTCTATGCAGGTATTCATCCTCTCTAATTAGCTGAGAACTTAATGAGCTTGTCGTGATGACTCTCTCCCAAGTACATAAGGCTATCCTGGGCACAGGACAGTTACTGGATATGTGGAGTTGGCTGTCCCTCTCTTCTACAGAGCCTGACACAACCCCAGGCCCATGACAGGTGCTTCCTGGGTAGGATGGATTGGATAATTCATCAATTGATTGATTGGAAAGTGTGGCATTAAGCCCATGATCATTCTTCCAATATTCCCATATTGAAGAAGAATATGATTGGCAAGGAGAAAAGTGTGGGTAGAATTATGAGGAGGAGGAGAGAAGAGAAAGAGACGGCCAGGTCAGGCACAGAATTCATGGAGACAGCTGCGGCCTCTTGGAGGAACATGATGCCACAGGCATCCTTGCTGGTCACAGTTATGGAATCTGAGGGCTGGAGAAGCACGCTGCAGATAGAGACGCACTCCCTCATTGCAGAGGCGAGGCGATCCAGGTCCCAAGAGAGGCTGTAGAGATGAGGACACGCAGGGTCCTGAGGTTGGGCTCATAATCCCAGGAGCTGCAGGGGCCCGAGCTCTCCCCTCAACTCTAGCTCTCCCCTTTAAGGAAAGGGCCCCCCCATCACCACTACTGCTCCTGTACACTCAGAAGACTACTTTGCAGAATTTGAGGACTCTGATAGAGAAAGCAACAATCTACATTTGTTTTACTTTCATAATTTCTCCATTTCTTTCTTATTAATAAGCCCCTGTTTTTAAGTCCTCCCCATTCCCTCTTTCCCTCTTTTTATGATCCTCATCCTGAAGGACCTGGTGGCATCCAGGCAGTTGGGGTCCTTGTGTCTTCACTACCTGTTAACTCTCCCTTCAGACTCCTCACCCACTTTCTTGGCATGGCCCTGGTTTCTGATCCACAGTCTGCATCACTGAATCGTGCTGAGCAGCCCTGAATGGCCCAGGCAGGGAGCTGGGCTGGGGGTCAGACGAGGTGGGCCCCACCTGCTGGAGGGGGCCCCCGGGAAGGCTGCTTCTGCTCTGGGCACCCCCACCCAGGGGTTTTCCTGCACTGGGTGGCTCAGGGCAGGCACGATTGTTCTCTTCCCTCCTGCTGTTAAGAAATTCTCTTGTCATGGATTCAAGAGAAGGAATTAAGGAATAAAAGGAGATGAACAGGAAGAGGGAATGTGAGTTTGGAGAGTGTGGAAGAAAGAGCAGGAGGCACGTCCGTGCGCATGTGCTCTATTTGTTCATTTCGTTTTGGCACCTCAGTGAAAGCGACAGTACCGAGAAGAACGCTGTGCAGGGGCGGCCACTGTTACGTGTGACCATCCAGTAGACAAGAGGAAGAGAAAAGCAAGTGCAGGCCAGGAAGGATGTCCTGAGAACATATCCCAGGAAATCGACACCCGTTCCACATAAGCTTCTATGGCTGCTGGGCCAAGACCTCCCACGGCTCCTTAATTTGGAGGAGAGGGATGTAGGCTCCTGTCGGGCCACCATGTGCATGACTTCAGGTGGGTAGTTCACGTTGCTACTTTTTGAACTGTGAACAAATCCCAGATTTGTTCAATGTCTTGTCTTGTGGGGCTCAACGTCGAACTACCAACCCCCTTAAGTTTGGTGGTGGTGTTACAGAGAATAATTATTATTAGAAGATAAAGAAAAAAGGTCCTGGTCACTGTCCATCTTTAATGTTCTGCTCTCATGACTGGATCGGATTGATTNGCCTGTTAACTCTCCCTTTAGAGTCCTCACCCACTTTCTTGGCATGGCCCTGGTTTCTGATCCACAGTCTGCATCACTGAATCGTGCTGAGCAGCCCTGAACAGCCCAGGCAGGGAGCTGGGCTGGGGGTCAGACGAGGTGGGCCCCACCTGCTGGAGGGGGCCCCCGGGAAGGCTGCTTCTGCTCTGGGCACCCCCACCCAGGGGTTTCCTGCACTGGGTGGCTCAGGGCAGGCACGATTGTTCTCTTCCCTCCTGCTGTTAAGAAATTCTCTTGTCATGGATTCAAGAGAAGGAATCAAGGAATAAAGATGGATTCAAGAGAAGGAATTAAGGAATAAAAGGAGATGAACAGGAAGAGGGAATGTGAGTTTGGAGAGTGTGGAAGAAAGAGCAGGAGGCACGTCCGTGCGCATGTGCTCTATTTGTTCATTTCGTTTTGGCACCTCAGTGAAAGCGACAGGGGCGGCCACTGTTATGTGTGACCATCCAGGGAGACAAGAGGAAGAGAAAAGCAAGTGCAGGCCAGTAAGGATGTCCTGGGAACATATCCCAGGAAATCGACACCCGTTCCACATAAGCTTCTATGGCTGCTGGGCCAAGACCTCCCACGGCTCCTTAATTTGGAGGAGAGGGATGTAGGCTCCTGTCGGGCCACCATGTGCATGACTTCAGGTGGGTAGTTCACATTGCTACTTTCTGAACTGTGAACAAATCCCAGATTTGTTCAATGTCTTGTCTTGTGGGACTCAACTCCAAACTACCATCCCCCTTAAGTTTGGTGGTGGTGTTAGAGAGAATGATTATTAGAAAAGAAGAAAAAGAGAAAAGGTCCTGGTCACTGTCCATCTTTAATGTTCTGCTCTCATGACTGGATCGGATTGATTGGGGGTTGGGGGACAGGGCAGGGTCATGGCTCCCACCCCTGTGTCAGCAGACCTCCTGCTCCTCACAGTTCCCAGGTGTTTGGGACTCAGCCTTTTCATCCTAGGGTCCTAGAACCTCCTGTTTCCTCTGTATCCATCTCACATTCCAGGGGACCAGTGTCCTGATGGCTACCCAGGTGAATTCCCAGGTTACATCATTCCTGCAGGACAACTATGAACACTGTCTGCAGACAGACAACACTCTCACCAGCAACCAGCAAGGCCTCAGTGCCCTGTGGACCTGACCCCGGGGAGGTCAGGGACCCAAGGTCACCATCCAGGGCATGAGGAATCTTCTGGGTCCCACACACCGTCCTCAGTGAGCCCTCCTCCCTGTGTCTTTGTGTCTCTTCAGTGATCCCCACACGTGTATCTGTGTTGCAGATTCCTGTACTGACAGCTGGGAAAACCGTGACCTGCAGATCTCGGCCTCGGCCTAAGAGGACCTAGAGGAAGCTTGAATCCTATGCAGGCGCTGCCTGGCTGCTCGTCCTCCCCAAGTCAGCTAAGTTAGTGGCACTTATTTCTTCTGTGAATTGTATAGATTTCACATTAGTTTTAGAGATATTGAATCCTGTGCAGGCGCTGCCTGGCTGCTCGTCCTCCCCAAGTCAGCTAAGTTAGTGGCACTTATTTCTTCTGTGAATTGTATAGATTTCACATTAGTTTTAGAGATAGGTTTCATTTTTCATGCTGGAGGTTTTTACATTAAACAGACTTACTCATAGTTTTATTTTTTAATATTTTATATAAAGTAATATGCATGTATAGGAAAGCAGCCTAGACACAGTAGACCCTAACGAACTACCATGTACCCTGCACTTCGTGTAGTCACAGTGTTTCACTCTGTGGAAGCCCAATGCTTTCAGGAACTTTCCCTCAGCGTTCCAGCCCTGCCCTTGGACTTCTGAGGTGGAAAATCCCGCAGGGCAGCTCTCCTGCTCTGCTCCACTACCTTGGGAGGGTGCTGCCACGCTAAACTTGTGCTGCGTGTAATCACTGTGCTCAGAATGTACATGGAATAACTGATTCCATTCTTGTAATCTGACAAGTTAGGAGGTTTTAATCTTCATCCACAGGAGGCTGCCAGGGTGCTGGGGACACTGTGTGCTGAACTGGGGCTGGCAACATACATGTTTATCTTTAGAAGAAGCCATAGAGCTGTACACCTAATGTCTGTGCACTGTGCAATATGCACTGTAAGCATCAACTGAAAAGCAGAAAATAGAAGCAAATCCTTCCACCAATCAAACTTCAGTCCAGGTGGCTTCCTCTGATTTCTACCAAAGATTTAAGATGGAAATAATGCCAATCTCCTGCACCCTCTTCCAGAGATGAGGGATACGGGGGCAACATATCCTCACCGCTTTCATCAGGTCAGGAGGATCTTGACACCACCCAGCAGCAGACGTGACAGGAAGGGAGGATGACAGACCAATGCTTCTGAAGGTAGATGTCACAACCTGAAACCAGACGTTAGCTATCAAGGTTCAGAGGTTTTTAGAAAGGAAAGAAACTGGGATTTCATTGTGGGATTTCCACAAGATTGATGAGGACAGGATGTCTGGGAGCTGCCTGGAAGAGTGGTACGAAGGGCCAGGGCCATCGGGTTAGTGGAACGGACATTTGGTGACAGAGGGAACGAGGGCCTGGGTGGTCCTCAGGGAGAGTCCTGGGGTGGAGTCTCCAGGTCGTGCGTATGGAAGGGTCCCTCTAAGAGGAGGTGGAGTTCTCTCCCTGCCACGGCAGGGTCTAGGGAGGGTGAGGAGTTTGTAGAGACTGAGCTCTGGTGAGGAGGGACGTGAGCAGGAAGGTGGACTCTCAGAGCTGGGGCAGCCTCCGGCCATCGTCAGGCAGGCCTCAGTCCAGCTGCTCAGACACTGGCTCGGGTCGAGAGTCAGCACCGTCAGGGCGTGCCAACTTCTTGCACCACCACCCAGCAGGCCACTTCCCCCGTTAGTTAGCATTTCCTCATCGCCCTTCATTTCCTCTTCACTCTTCAGGGTTGCTTAGTTGAAGACGAAGCCAATTCACTATGGTGGTGCCATGCGAACAGTCGGTTTGGAAAGATCTGGGTTCTGAGCTGCTTGGGAGCCAAGCACTACCTGCCCCTCAGGAGGTTACCTGACCTCCAGGAGGCTCCCCTGAGGCACCTGCTAGGGTGAAGATGGTGAGGGAGGAGGAACACAGAGTGGGCACCCCAAATCCTTCAAGGAGCTTCCTTTCAGGAAAGCTGCATAGCTTTTGGTCAGGGATTGAAATGCAGAGGCAGGAGGCTGTACACTAGAAAAGTCATTTGTGGCCAAGCCAATATACTGCCCGTGCCCAGCAGGGGGTCAGCAGCATCCAAACGGGCATCTGGCCAACAGCAGGGCAGAGCCACAAATCCTGCCCCCTGCTGTCTACTCCAGTGAGGATGCTGTGGAAATGAAGCCATTAAGTAGGTTCCAGAGCAATGAGTGCAGTTTTTACAGCAGGGACTGGGCTTTGGTGACAAAGGACGTGAGCAGAAAGGAGCACGCTTGGAGCTGGAGCAGCCACTGTCTGTTCTCTGCCAGGCCTGAGGCCAGCTGCTCAGATCAATAGTCACAGAGACATGGGATTGTGTAGACCATTCACTGAACCACCTGAGCACCTGCCCTGCAGGCCACTTCCCAGCTAATTAGTCTTAACTGCTCATGATCTAGGTTTGGTCAGTTGGAGGCGAAGCAACTGTTCTGTGGGCAGTTGGTTTGGAATGTCCTGGGTTCTGAGGCAGTTGGGAGTCCAGCAGACCATTGGTCGTTCAGGGCGGTCACCTGACCACAGGAAGGTCTCGCTGCAAGGCAGCTGATAGAGTCTAGTGCTGGGGAAGGATGGACACAAATTTGGACCCCTGGGCCTTCAGCAGGGCTTCACTTGGGGGAAGGCATTGCATTTCGGGTCAGAGATTGAACTGTAGAGCCAGGAGTTGACTCAGGATTTGGGTCATTCTCTCGGCTCATGCACTTCCTCCAAGGCACCTACTGTCTCCCTGCAGCAACCTTGTGGGTGGGAGGATTTGGGAAAGAGAATGAAGAAAGCCCTTGGTTCGGGGTCCAGGGCATGATCTAGTGGTCTCAGGTGTTCAGGGATCTCTATCCCCAGGGAGCCAACCATATTCCCTGCCTTAGATTCATTACTCATCAGCACTGTGGCTCTGGGAAAGTCACTTGATGTCTCTAAATTCAGTGCCCTGCACCATAAAATAGGAATCACAGCTCTACTCTGCCCCTCCTACATCACGAGACATACAGATCCTTTCCATGAGCTGTAAAGCATCATAGCCGTGCCTATGTGGAAAAGTAAGACTCTGTCCTCCCCTGACTTGTCACCGTCCATGTGACCTCTCTGGAGGACACCAGTACTACATGTCCTGCTTATTCTTCTAGACCTGCAGTAATTGAACACTTATTTAGGTAGCACTTATGGAGTATCCTTCATTTTTCTTCAGACTTTGTCTGTAGTTAATTTTTAGCGTCATAACAAACACAATAGTCACAAGCAGGCCCTATTAACATTCTCACCTCTCAGAACAAGGAGCTGAGAAACAGGGACTAGGTAACATTCCCAGGTACATGTGGCTTTGATTTCGGGCCATCAGGCACCAGCACCCACGCTCCTGGTCACTGTGTTGTGCTGACTTTCTACATTGTCTCATCTAAATAAAGCAATTATGCAAAGTCTGCGGGCTATTTTAAAATGCACATCCAACTACAAAATCCCTCTTGTTTTGATTCAGGTGGCTCCTCAAAGCCAAAGAGATCCAAGATTGATCTGAGAATAAATTATTGATCCTTTGGCTGTGGTCTTTTGCCAGGAAGATGTCAATAACTCTTTCCATTGTGCACGCATTTCCAGTATCTTGCTGCGGGAATACAAAGAAGAAAATGATCATAATGAATTCAAACAAAAGTTGCACATGGGAATTGGTCCTCAGTGAAGAAAATATGCCGCCTGTCCCTAGGAGTCCTTCAGCAGCACCAAAATGAGCAACTGGCCAAATAACAGGGTTAAGTCTCAGATATCATCCCACACAAACTACTCCATTGAAGTCACTGTGGGAATTTAATCATTAAGTTGATTCAAGACTAATGATTATGGTTTACTCAGCGCACCATTTTTAGAGACAGACTACAGAAATGGAAAGCCATATTCTTTTGTTACTGAGATATAACTCACATTCCACAAAATTGACTTTTTAAAGTGGACAATTCAGTGATTTTTAGAATATATGTAGGTTTTGCAATCATCACCCCTACTAATTCCAGTAAATTTCATTACCCTGGAAAGAAACCCTGTGCCCAGTAATAGTTAATCCCTTTCTCCCTATCCTGGCAATTCCTAAATTTTCTGTCCCTATGAGTTTTCCAATTCTAGAAATTTTACATAAATAGAATTACACAACGTGTTGCCTTTTGTGTCTGACTTATTTCAATAAGCAAAATGTTTTCAAGGATCATCCATGCTGAGAATGTATCAGTACTTCACCGCTTTTGAGGCTGAATAATATCCTTTATACGGATATGACACATTTTTTCTCATTTATTGGTTAATGCATAGTGGGCTGTTTCCTCGTTTTGCTGCTGCTTTTGTCTATTTGGCCACTACGAGCATTCATGTACAAGTTTTTGTGTGAACATTTTTTTTTAATTCTCCTGGGGATTTATCTAGGAGTAGGATTCCTAAGCCGTTCGATAAACACGGTGAGTCTGTTTTTCACTTTTTGAAAAGTTTTCAAACTGTTTTCTTCTTTATATTCACACCAGGACTGTATGAAGCTTCCAATTTCTCCATATCATTGCCAACATGTTTTTTTTTCATTATAGCCATCCTATGCGTGTGGTGTCTGTGATTTTGATTTGCATTTCTCTAATGACATTTTTTTATGTGCTTATCAGCAATTAGTATATCTTCTTTGGAATAATATCCATGGAAATTATTTTTTTCGTTTAGAAAAATTTGTTTTTTGACATTTGTTAAGTTGTCAATGTTCTTTATATATTCTGCATACTAGGCCCTCCGATTTGCAAATATTTTCTTCCATTTTGTGGTTTATATTATACCTTTCTTTATGGTGTTTTTTGAAGCACAAATGTTTTTATTTCAATGAAATCCTATTTATCTAGTTTTCCTTTTGTTGCCTGTGCTTTTGGTATCAGATCTAAGAATTCATTGGCAAATCCAAGATCACAAAGATTTTTCATTTTTTGCTTCTGAGATTCTGAGAGTTTTGCTTTTACATTTAAGTCTTTGATCCATTTTGAATTAACTTTTGTATTTGGTGTTAGATAGAGGTCCAACTTTATTCTTTTACACGTGGATGTCCATGTGTCATGGCACCATTTGTTGAAAAGAATGTTCTTTCCCAACTGAATGGTCTTGCTACTGTTTTCAAAAATCAACTGACCATAACTGTAAGGATTTATTTCTGGACTTTCAACTCTATTTCAGTAACCTATATGTCTATGCGTATATAAGTACCACGTGGTCCTGATTACTGAAGCTTCATAGTAGGAAACTTGGAAAGTGTAAGTCTTCCAATCTTTTTCAAGATTTTTAAAAATGTATTTGGTCTACACATTTCTATATGAATTTTAAGATCATGTGTCAGTTTCTTGAATAAAGGGAGCTGGAATTTTATAGGAATTTATTGAATCTGTAAATCAATTAGGAGAGTATAGGATGTAAACATATTAAGTATTTAAACCTATGAACATACATTTATTTCCATTTATTTAGATTTTTAAGTTTTATTGAGGTATGATTGATATAAAGAAAGTTGCACACATTCATTGTACACATCTTGATGAGTGTGGACATACGTATATGCCTGTGATGCCATTAACACAACCAAGGTACTAAACAGATCCATCACCTCCAAAAAGTTCCTTGTGTTTTTGTTTTTGGTAAGAACACTTAACATGAGATCTGTTCTCAACGTATTTTAAAATGGACAACACTGTATTGTTACCTATAAATACTGTGTCATACAGCAGCTCTCCAGATATTTTTTATCTTGCATGACAGAAACTTTACACCAAGTGAGGAAAAATTTCCCATTTGCCCAATCCCTGGCAACCACTACTCTATTCTCTGCTTTTATGGGTTTGACTATTTTAGATAACCTCAGTTTAGTGGGATCTTGCAGTATATGTCTTTCTGTGTCTGGCTTATTTCACTGAGCATAATGTCCTCCATGTTCATCTATGTCACAAACGGTGGGATTTCCCTCCTTTCTAAGGTTGAATAATATTCCTTTGCAAGTATATACCATATTTTTTAGTCCATTCATCGATAGACATTTAGGTTATTTCCACATTTTGGCCATTGTGAATAATGTTGCAATGAATGTGGGAGTGCTAATATATCTTTGTGATTTGGATTTCAGTTCTTTTGGATAAATACCCAGAAGTGGGATTGCCGGATCATACGGTAGTTCTATTTTTAATTTTTTGATGAACCTCCATACTGTTTTTCCCCGCAGCTGCACCAATTCTACATTCCCATCAACAAGGGGTCCAACTTTTCACATCCTGCCCCACACTTGCTATCTTTGTGTGTGTGTGTGTGTGTGTGTGTGTGTGTGTGTTTTGATAATAGCTGTACTAACAGATGTGAGGTGATATCTCGTGGTGGTTTTGATTTGTATTTGCCTGATGATTAGTGATGTTGAACATTTGTTTATGTACCTGTTCGCCATGTGTATATCTTCTTTGGAGAAATGTCTATACAAGCCCTTTGCTTATTTTTTTAATAGACTGGGTTTTTTGCTCTTGAGTTGTAGTAGATTCTTATATATTTTGGATATCAACCTCTTAGATGGATGGTTTGCAATGATTTCCTCCCATTTTTTAGGATACTGTTTCACTCTGATTGTTCTCTTTGCTGTTCAGAAGCTTTTTAGTTTGATGTAGTCCCGCCTGTCTATTTTTGGTTTGTCATCTTGCTTTTGGTGTCAAATCCAAGAAATCATTTCCAAGACCAGTGTTAAGAAGCTTCCCCCTGTGTTTTCTAGGGAAAGTTTTAAAGTTTCAGGTTTTATGTTTAAATCTTTATTCCATTTTGAGTTGATTTTTTGGTGTGATGTAAGACAGGAGTCCAATTTTGTTCTTTTGCATGTGGATATCCAGTTTTCCCAGAACCGTCTGATTTAGAGACCATCCTTTCCCCATTGTAGGTAACATCCAACTCAATGATGAACAACTGAAAGCTTTTTTCCTAAGATCAGAAACAAGACAAGGATGCCCAGGGCCACTTCTATTCAACATAGTACTGGAAGTCCTAGCTAGAGCAATGATTCAAGAAAAGGAAATAAAAGCCATCCCAATCAAAAAGGAAGAAATTATTTTCAGACAACATGATCTTATACACAGAAAATCCTATAGACTCTACAAAAAAATACCTATTAGAACTATTATACAAATTTACCAAAGTGAATTAGTTTCAACCTCTTTATGTGTTGAACTTAAAGTGTGAGTCCTATAGAAAACATATAGATGAATCATAATTTTCTATCCATTCTACCAATATCCTTCTCTTACCTGGAATGCACAAGGGTACCTCAAAAAGCTGATGGAAATACTCACATTCTCTTTCAATTCTGTTTTTCCACAAAATCTTTGAAGAACCCTTGTATAATCCATGCACATTGAATTTAATTACTAATTAGGTAGCATTGAAATATGTCCTTTTGCTATTTGTTTTCCATATGTAATATATGTTTTTGTTCTAAAATTTGTACTGTCTTCTTTTGTGTAAATATTTTCTAGTGTACCAATGTAATTCCCATATTTGTGCTCTTGCTACATATTTCTGGATTATATTCCCAGTCGTTTTTCCAGTGATTACAATTAACATCTTCATTTATAACCTTCTAATTTGGTGACATGGCATGAGTGGCAGAGATGGGCACTAAGCAGGCCACATAGATCCAGATCCTGCTGAAGTCTGGGAACTTGGATTCAGGGGGTTCCTCACCATTCTCTGACCAGAGGGGTGCGTGGTGCATAAAATTGTTTTGAAAACATTATGGTTTATGCTGAGCAACTCTACCTTTCTGGAATACTTGTGTTAGGCAGAGGGTGCCTAAACGACCAGTCCTCAATAAATCCTTGGGCGTTCAGTATCTAATGAGCTTCCCTGGAAGACATTTTACACATGTTATCAAAATTATTCCTGGAGGGTCACACATAAAGAGTGAATGTAAGAAAAGTACAGGAAAAAAAATGTCTTGTTCAAGTAACACAGCTAGTTAGTGCAGAAGACAGGAGGACTTCTCTGCTCTCCTGGCTTTTCAACTGCACAGTAACCTCTTCATTCTCTTTGGAAGAGCCAGTCTGGGCTCATGTCTTTATTTTTAGCTTGAGTATTTGACACGTGAACCAGAGGGAATGTGCTTTGCATTATAATACACTGACTTTTCTTACATTTACTCTATTTTAACTAAGATTGCTCCTGTAAAACAGATGTCAGAAATCAGCGTTAAAAAGAACTTAAAATTTTTTTAAGGTTTTGTGATTGGAGATGACCAATGAGAAAACAAGAAAGTAATTTGAAGATTCCACAGCATGGCTTCAAAACAGAGAGTAACTCAGTTGCTCCTCACGCGTCAGTTACTAATGAAATAATCTCCTGCAAGTTTACAGTCCACGCGGGTGTCTCGGTATTCATGAGAGAAGCTGACCCACACTCTTGCTTGTCCGTTAAGCTGAGTCGTTGGAAGTAAACCAACTGCTCGTATTAGAGGGCATGAGCCTTCCTATTCCAATGTGTGTTTCTCAGCACTTGCTGCATATTACTGGGCCCCATGTTAGGATAACAAAGAGGCCTGTGCACCAGGAGTTGTCTGTATGGCTAAAGGGATAAGAATTCCACACATGAAAGAATTAGCACCTTATGACAATATATGCAAATACACTAAAATGTGAGCTGGAATAGAGTGTGTGGACAAGAACAGCAGACATGCTGTGGACACCCACGAGGGAGCATGGCTCCTGCTGGGTGAAATTGGAGGTCGTCCTCATGGAGCAGTCATGTGAACAGTCCCCAGTACAGGAAGGTTAGGAGAGGCAGAGGGAAGCAGAGGAGCCGGAAGGTGTCAGGGGCTTTGTGCTCGCATGTTCCACACATGGGTTTGATTCGCCTATCTTCCAGTTCTCGGTCTCCGATATCTACAGCTGTATGGTTCTAAAGAACATGAACAAGGTGCTGGGGCAGAATGACAAGGACCATAGGGACCCCTGAGGGATGCAGTTTCCTGGAGCAGCGGGTTCCTGGTGGTGGGGAAGGGATGGGATGTTGGAGGGCTGTGCGGTGGGCCAGGTGGGAAGGCCAAGATCATGTGTGACCGTGCAGGGTCTGTGGGCAGCTGGAACTCCATTCTTGCCTGCTGGGTTATGTTTTAGATGACATTAATAATCATAACCTTAGACACGACATTTTGTGTTCTTTTATACTCTGGTAACAGATTCTGTTCTGATTCCTTATTAAACAAAACATCATTATGAGGAGGTGGGACAGTTACCACAGCCCTCCCCATCCCAGGTTTGGAAACGATCATCTTGTTCACCGGTTCTCAACCTCCAATAATACATAGAGAATCAGTTGTAGACATGACACTCCTTTACCTCTAAGTATTTCAGTTTATAATTCCTAAAAGCATCGATATTCTTTAAGAAATCCATATTGAAAATTTTTCAATCAGGAATTAACTTTGATACAAACTATCATCTAACCTACAGACTTATTCAGATATTGACAACTGTTCCAATGATGTCCTTTACACATCAAAAGAAAATCCTGCATTATACAATGCCTTTTTTTAGGGTGAGATATTTTATAGTGCTTCATTATCTCAAAAGTCATTGATGATAAGTTATTTACATATGATATCAAAACCACCAGTGTAATGTCTTGATTGTACTATATGAGAGAACCAAAAGCCAAGGGATTTGTTATTAAATAATGTGCGTTTTAATATAAAAATGGTTCGGCATGGCTACAACACTTTTATTTCAAGAGGTTGAGAACCTACTGATCTAGAAATTTTAGGTTCGAACCACTCATCCCCACTGTATTAGTCTGTTTATGTTGCTTATAACAGAACACACGGAACTGGGTGATTTATAAAGAAAATGAAATTTATTGCTTATAGTTTCTGAGGCTAGGAAGTCCAAAGTACATCTAGTGGTGGCAACAGTGACCCAGGAGTCTCGCATTGCAAGACGGTGGAAGCAGAGAGAGACATTTCCTGATGTACTGTCCTCTTAAAGCCCTCAGAACCATGCCCCTGACCATCATTTTTAATCCATTCACTATGGCATGGTCCTACAATCTAATCACCTCTTCAAGGCTCCACCTTTCAATTACTGTAATAGGATTTCTCACCCTCAACAGTTATAGTGAGGATTAAGCTTCAGTGAGGTTGGGGGGCATCCAGTCTACAGCAAAGAAAAATGGCAAATTCTGTTTTATGAAAGTGGCCAGAGTCCCCGCCACTCCCTTTTGCTCCCAGGCCCTGAGTCCGAGTGACACACCTGAGTTTCCATCTTAGACTCCACTGTTTCGTGCATGTGAGCCCCACAGGCACTGGGGTCAGTGAACCCTGCCTGAAGTGAAGGAGGTCAAGTCCAGCTGTGGAAGGCTTCTGAGGGGTCCCACTTCTTGCCCCTACTGAGGTCTCATTCTTTAGCAATTCCAAAACTCCCAAAAGACTTTTTTATACCTAGTATAAGCATTCTCCCTGCTCTCTGCTATCCCAACACAATACTCAATTTATTTGAGCTAATTTGAGTGGGTTTCCTACTTTGCTGCCAAAGGGATTCTTGCTGAAACAATCTCTGAGAATGTCATGACTGTGTTCCCTGAAATCACCTGGAGCCATGGTCCCTTAATGAGGCCTCCACTCACCTCTTTGGTGGCCTCAGAACCCCTGTTGATGTGGATTCTTTCAGGCTCCTTTCCACCCACAGCTTCTGGGCATGGCTAACTATATATCACAGAAGACATCAAGCAATAAGTGACTTTACCATTTTTTTCCCCCTCACATTCTTGCTCAAATTGTCAACTTGTATGTTCGGAGGTTATTTTGAAATGTTTGCTTGCTTTTTACTGAATCATGGTGACCTCACTCATGTGTCTGTTCATAGATACCAGCAGAGGAAAAGATTCTTAGCTTAGATACTCAGACATCTGAGTGTTTTCAGGCTCTTGCCCACAGGAGTAGGTGTGCGGCATGTTTTCAGCCATCATGCAGTTCTTTGCTCTTCTCTGTGAGTCAGAGTCATGTACTGTCTAAAATAGGTGGTGTGGGAAGGACAGCCCAAACACAACAGCAATTCATTGAGTTTATTCTAGGGAGAGTGAGACTCTGGTCCAAAGCCCCAGTGAGGCTCCAGAGAACTGCTGTAAGGGTTGGGCTGAGCTTGCAAGCATGTTCAGTTGACTGGTGCAGTTCCATGGTGGACATCCTCAGGTGCAGCCGCATGCTGGGTCTTTGGGGAGATAGGAGTGGATTTTGCCAGCTGTCTGAACAGTAAGTATGCAGTCACTTTTCCCTGTTGGAATACTCTGTTGATAACTCACATAATATGAGCCCCCTGTGGTTCTATCACTATTGTGTCTTGTTTCCCTCAGCTTTGTCTTTTTCTCCTCTGACAGCTGGTTATTTTTGATTCAGAAGTATATATTGTATATGGCAAATATTAGAAAGAGATTGATGTCAAAGAAGATATTATCCTGCAGAGAGACTTTGTTTGCCTCTGGCTGATGACTAGGGGGGATTAACCTTCCAGAGTGTTTTCAAGGTGAGTTTCTGTTCCTGGAAAGTCCTGTCTACTTCAAGCTCTTCCTAGGGTGTATGCACCAGGGTCTCATACCAAAGAGTGTGCAACAACACTCCACGCTGGTTCTGGACTCCAGTTCTTCTCAACGTAGACCCACAAATCTGTCATGATAGATCTGACTTGTCACTCCATTGCCTCTTCTGAAATTTGTGGCATAAAAGGCAGCCCCAAATGCCAGGGTCATATTTTTGGATTTCCTTCTGCCAGACATTGGTACTGTTTTCTTCTTTTCTTGTCGTCTCTTTGATGTTATTCAATGTTCTTTTCTCATATTCTGTCCAGCTTTTTGAGATGTATTCAGTGGGGGAGTTGATATATATTGTTTATTTACGATTGCCAGCATCATAAAGTTTTTTCCTAAATTATTGTATTGCTACATAGGCCAAATGCCTCCCTGACAGTCCTTTAATAAGCACTCCCCAACCCCGACACAGTAATGTGAAACTTAGGCGCTGTGATGCATTATGGAAATTTTTATCTATAAGCCTTTGGGACAGTAAGAATTACTCTCAGAAATATCAAACATCTAGCTTTCTTCACCTGGTTTATAAAAGACGAATAGGCTGATGGAATTAGATAGGCCCTGAGTTGCAACACTATTTCCTTTTAACTTAGAAAAGCAACAATTTCCTTCAGTCAGTAGAGTAAGAAGGCTAAGAACAGCATATTTTTAAAATGAGACCCAATTTAATGATTTTAACATAAATATCTTTATTGTATCACATGATTTTAAATTTAACAGTGTTAAGAATTAGTGCTATTTGTACATATTGCCTTTATAGAAAATATTCAGAAATTTTTAATAACTACTTTCAGTTTGCTCCTTCCAAATGATTTTTTAGATCTCTAGAAATGTATTACCATAAATTACATTCTAACTTTAGAAAAGAATATGTTGGGGCCGGCCCAGTGGCGCACTGCTACAGTGCGCCATTTGGGAGCGCGGCAGCGCTCCCGCCGAGGGTTTGGATCCCACATACAGACCAGTTCCTGCTCACTGGCTGAGCGCGGTGTGGGCACAACAC
>NW_007732077.1:35933-54073 GCF_000696425.1 Galeopterus variegatus | reverse complement strand
ACTCGAGCTCCCTAAATGATTTAATTGGTAAGGTTAATCTGTTAATACTTACTGTAAATATGTCTTTTTGTGTGTACCATCATAGTTTCCATTTGTCTTCTTTCTTTAATCCTTTCCTGCCTTCTACTAGATTGATCAGTATTTCTGTCTTTTATTCATTTTACTTCATTTCTTCCCAGCTATCAGTATGAATGTCATGTTGTGTTTCCCACTGTGGTTTCACTAAACCCATTTGCATGAGTGACTTAAGCCTACAGTGAATCAGAACCTCCACCATTTTTCCTGATGGAAAACTCCTAAAGTGTTGTAGCCTCATAACCCCTGTCCGATGTAAATGTTATTTATATCCAGCATTTCAGACTTACCTTGTTTTAAGATACCCTATAAATTAGGTGTTATGTATGAAGTCAAGGCTTTTTATAGTCCCCAACATTATTGATTAGCATTGCTTGTTGCATCTCATTCTTAACGGTTCAATTTCCTTCCTCCTAAGATACAGCCTTTAGGTAGTGGTACCTTCAGTGAGAGTCTGGTGGATCTGTTAATGTATATACTGTGTATGTTTATCCCAAGCAAGTTTGTATTTCACTGTCACCCCTGATAAATTAGCTGGGTATCAAATTCTAGTTTGATAGTTACTTTTTAGCATGTAAAAGATTATTTCATTGTATTCTGGTTTCTACTGTTGTTGAATGTAATTTTAATTGTTTATATATACGTTATTCCCCAGGTGGCTTTTAAAATCTCTTATGCCTACTGTTCTGTTTCACTATAATGTATCTAAATATAGACTTTTCATGGATCTTGCTTAAATCTTATTCTTCTTGAATCTGAGGATTTAGAATTTCAAAACTTTCTCTTTGAATATTGCTTCCCACCTGTATTAGTCCTTTTCTGTTGCTTTTAATAAAAATACTTGGAGCTATGTGATTTATAAGGAAAACAAAATTTATTGCTTAAGAGTTCTGAAGCTGGGAAGTCCAAAGTCCAGGGAACACATTTGATGAGGGTCTTGGCGGTGATGACAGTGACAGCTGAATATCACATTGAGAAAATGGTGGAGCAGAGAGAGACTAAGCTCTTGTGCTCTTCTTTTAAAGCCCTCAGAACCACAACCCTGACCACTGTTGGTAATCCATTCACTATGGCATGGCCACACAATCTAATCACCTCTTCAAGACCCCACCTTTCAATCAGCGTAGTAGGATTTCCCACCCTGAAGAGTTCCAGTGGAGATTAAGTTTGGGGGGACATTCAGCCTAAGGCACCACCCTATCACATCTTCTTATCTTCTGCAGGAACTTCTATTTGATATAGAGCAAATCTTATTTTGCCTTACATTGTTCTCAACTTTTCATTCCTTTTATGTCTTTATGGCTCTCTACTGCATTTGGGAAGGTATTTGCCAGTTAACTATTTTCTTTTGTGTCAAATCTGCTCTTTAGCCCTTCTACTGATTTCTTCATTTTGACTATATTTGTCATCATTAGATACAAAGTGATCTTTTAATTCAACATTTATTATTTTTATTATGGCCTTTACTCTATTTTTATATATTTTCTTCATTTAAGCATACTTTTATGTAGAATGTCTACGGCCAACCATTTCATTATTTCAAAGTTTTGGTGTCTAATCCTGTTTCCATTTTGTCTGCTGGTTGCTACCTCATAACAAGAAAAAACAGTTCCTAAATCACTTCATAAAACTAAACTCTGTATTTTGTAGCCTATTTGATATTAATATTTCTTTGGTAGCACATCATTTGTCCAGGGTCTTAGAATAAGTGTCATGCAAAATGTTTCACATAAGAGAAACTGGTCTCTTTTTTCATGTTGCTTCCATTAAAAACAGCAAAACAGCTTAAAAATAGAAATCTCTCCAGTCTATTACATAGATAAACATTTTGATAGTTACGGTATATTCAGTATAATTTGACTTTCGATGACTCCAAATTATCAACATAAACCTAATTTACTATCTTTTATATTTACAATAAAAGGGGTCATTGGGCCACAGAAAAACTAACTTTTATTTGGTCACAGAAGTTTATAAAAATTTGATTAAGAAATTTAAACAACCAGAAGATTAATCACAATTTCTAAATCCAAATGAAGAATGCCTGACAAATAGTAAAAAACCGACCAAATTAGTTGTAAAGAATGAGAATGCTTTAAATTATTGTAATTAAGTGATTTTTCTGAACTGAAGTGAATTGAGAAAATGACTGACTCAGATGTAAAAATAAAGGTGGCTTCCCATTCCTTCCTGGTCAGCTCCACATCAATAACTGTTCATGGAAGCATATTTTAAAGACTTTTTTCATACTCAACAAAAAATCTAGTGTTTATTGGTTTCTTCACCACAACGATAGTTAGGTTGCCACTTTAAAAATTAGGACAAGTGTCACTATGTTTATTCAGTCTTTTCTTAGAAGCATTCAGGGGGTTAAAACATGACACACTTGGAATCTATGAAAAAGAATCTGCAGACAGCAGTCCTCCATACACCCCGATTTTATAGTCTTAGCCTCATGTGCCTGATGAAAGCAGTAAATGAGCAGGTATCTACTTACAGCCATCCACCCACCTGACAACCTCAGGGTCATTCCTGCTGTCACTGCTGGGCAGCAGCCTCACAAACAGATGAGGCCACAGGAGCCACCTGGGAGGGATTTCCGCAGCCCTGAGACTCGCAAAACTCCAGGATAAAGAAGGGTTAAGTGCAGACCATTGATAGGTTATGGTCATGGATTTCTATAGATATCTGAGGTTCACAATCTCTCCCACAGCAAGACTTGAAAGGAAATGGGAAAAGAGAAAGATTCACTGGGTTTCCATGGGGGAAGAAGCAACCCGCTGCTTCAGTGTTCTAATTCTGCTTTGTCCTTTGACTTCCGAGTAGAACACGAAGAGGAAGGGTCTGTTTTCTGCCCACCCACCCACTGAAGCGCACTGTTTGTATCAAGCACCTTCTCTCTCATCACACATATTGTATTTTTCCCCCCGAAACACTGGATTCTTTTCAAGGACTAAAACGTACCGCTTATAAACTCTTCACTTTACAACTGATGTGCCTCCTTGTCACAGGAGAGATGAGAGAGCTGAAGTATTTCACACTCTAACAATGCTTGGAGCTGACCGTCCCCTACTCCGTTCTGATACACAAGAACAGAAGATAGAATGTTTGAATTGTTTTTACGCCAAGCTTCCAAGGCAGCTGAAAGAAAACCAGAAACATGTATAAATTAACCATAACTTAAAATAAACTGACCTCCCTCTGCTATTTTTGACAACTTCTAGCTTCATTTTTCAACATTGTAGCTTTCAGGACAATTTCACTGCTTAAATTCAGTCCAGTCCAGGGTTTCTCAACAGCAGCACTATTGAAAGTTTGAGCCAGATAATTATTTGTTGTGATGGGCTGGGGATTGTCTTATGCATGGTAAGAGGTTTAGCAGCAGCATCCCTGGCCTCTACCCACTAGACTAAATGCTAGCAGCAACTCCACCCCAGTTGCGAAAACAAAAAAAAATGTTTTCATTCGCTACCAAATGACCTCTGGGGGCAATATCTTCACTGGTGGAGAACTACCGGTATAGAATCGGGCTCCCCAACCTTCACAAAAAACCGACTTTGCAAGCTGTTCATAAGCTCCTATCCTGAATCCTGGAAGATACATTGAGAGTACCACCTGTTCACAGAAAAACAAATCACCAGTTTAGAAAACAAGATTTTTAAAATTTTCTCATTTGGATTCTGAATTAATTTATGACAAAAAATCACTATCTGCAGCTAAGAATCCAATTAAGGATCAATTCTTTCATATCCCTACAGAGATCAAAGTATTGATACCTTAGGAATTTTATAAAATTTTGAATGCTCACAGATAGTAACATAGAATGAAAGCATTTATTAACATTATTATTTCAATTTATTTGAGTTTAAAAATGCATGACTACTGTAATTTCAACTACTAGGGAATACAAGGTAATGAAAACTTGGTGTTCCTGAAAGCCTGCTTTGGGGTCAATGCTTCAAATAATGGTCCATTAATAATTAATCTTCTTTGAGGTAGCAGTTTGCATTGGAACAGTGACACCTTCAACATATGAAATAAAATTATATATCATTTCAAGTTTCTATCCCCTTACTGTATTTTTGTTTACTTCAGAGTAACCCCGTCTGACCACCTGACATTATGTGATGTATTTGCCTCTTCACTGGGATTTAAGCTCCGTGGCATTTAATCAGTCTCTACATTTTCACAGCTGCATTGTCAGCATTTAACCTGGTAAACTCAAAAGCATCTGTTGCACAAATAAAAGCTTAATTTTCCCTCTTATTGCAATATTTTCTAATTCCAAAGAAAAAGCAGAGAAAACAATATTATTGTACTGAAATAGAGTATGACTGCAAAAAATGTCATCTGTGGAAATAAAAATGGATCTTCCTTGAAAAATACTCTGGAATTATAGCTAGTGGGCCATAAACATCATTAAAAATAGAGGTGATTTGCGATGATACCACATCGTGTAATGCATAAGGGATTACATACTTAAGAGTGTGCAAACTCATTTCAAGATATGGTGTGGTTTCTACTCTAAGGACAGAAAATAAGATGGCCTGGTGAGAAAAGGAGAGGCATGGGATATAGAAGCATGTCTCCATTTGCAGGTGCATTATATATAATGTATGAAGATGACAAAATCTTATACCTATAGGCCTATGGCCACTGGTTATGTTTTCATGGGTCTTCCCCCATGCACATCTTAAGTACTTCCCTATGTATTAATGATCCCTATTGACAGACTTGCTGATCAGAGCCTGTGGCAGGCAGAAATCTACGTGTCCTAATCCCTGGAACCTGTGGCTGTGGCAAGATATCATCCCTGTGATTATGTTATGCTATATGGCTCAGTTGATTTTATGATAAGGAGATTTTCCAGATTAATCATATGTGATCATGTGAGCCATTTTAAAAGCAGGAAGTTTTCTCTGGCTGATGGTGGAAGAGGATGTCAGAGGGATTCAAAGCAGAACAAGGACTCAATGTACCCTGCTAGTTGGCAAATAGAGGGGGCACATAGAAAGGAATGTGGATGACCTTTGTTTAGGAGCTGAGACTGGCCTGTGGCTGACTGACAGCCAACAAGGAAACAGGAACCTCTGTCCTGTAACCTCGAGGAAATGAGTTCTGCCACAAGGATGTGAGCTTGGAAGAGAACCGTCGAGCCTCCAGATGAGAATGTGGCTCAGCTGACACCTTAATTTCTGCCTCATAAGGCCTCAAGAGCCATGCAGTGCCAGATACTGAGCAGAAACAGAGGGGCATTGTTGTAAGCTGCCACATTTGTGGTACGTTAGACAGCAACAGAAAATGATATAGAGCCAGCCAGCCATGCAAAATGTTTTGGGAGCATAACTTTGCCAGGAAATTAGGAGAGCACATGGCTAAGTACAACTTGTCTGTCAAATCCCAAACCTCTCGAGTTGTCAACAAATTCAAATTATATCAGTTAGGTCTACCGCTCCTGTTTGGTCCGTAGACCACCACCAACTAGACATCTGCCAAAACTTACTCACTATGTTAGTTCTTCATTGATGCTTGCCACCAATCCTGCAATTGACTTTTATTGATTTACAATATCGAGGAAATGATCAATAACTTTAAAGATAGTATGCTTTATCTTAAATATTTTTTAAAAGGAGGCAAATTGAGTTGGAACAGAATACAGGCAAAATTTAACCATTAAATTAAAAAAATTAGAATCTTAAATTTCACTGAACACGAACTAAAGAGAAGGCAATGGATCCAACATACAGCTGTATGCACCCTCCAGAGGGCTACTCCTGTCTTGCAGTTCATCGGCTCTGCAAACTTTGCAGCCATGGTCAGTAGCATCTGTTGGTTCTGTGCCACCACCCACTGGCTTGGGATTGGGCATCGAGTACACAGGTATTTTTTTTATGTCATTATACCTGTCTTTTATGTCATTGGGCAGTATGCAATAGTCCATAGCTATTGTTTTTGCTCTACTTTTTTTTATTTAATGAGAAAAGCAATACTTTTATGTATTTACTTACAGATTTACCATTTCCAGCACACTATATTCCTTGGTGAGGACCAAGATTTTCATCTGGTATTATTTTCCTTAATCCTAAAAAACTTTCTTTATAACAGTTCTTGACTGCAAATCTGCTGTCAAAAAATTCTCTTAAACTTTGTCAGAAATTCTCTTTATTTCACATTCAATCTGAAAGGATAGTTCTGCTCTATGTGGGAATCTAAATTGATAGTTTTTGTTTTTTTCTCTCAGCACTTGAGAGATGAATTTCCGTATCGTTTTGCTGATGCCTTTTCTGATGAGTCGGTGGCTATTCTGTGCTTCACTCACCACTGTGTTTAATGTGCCTCCTTCCTGCATTCTATTTGCTATGGAGACTTTCTTGTAATTTGTTTCATCAATTTGATTATGATGTTCCTTGTGTGACTTTGTTCACATTCATTCTACTTGGAGTCCATTGTTCTGGGAATAACTGGGAATTTAAAATTTTTATCAAATTTGGAAAAATATTTGGCTGACTATGTCCTCAAATACTTTATGTCTCTGCATCTCTCTTCTCTCCTACTGGGACTCCAAGTGCATGATATGGGAAAATGTTATATTGTTCTACAAGTCACTAAGTCCCTCTTCATTTGTTCATTCCTTTGTTTTCTGTGTGATTCATTTTGGATCATTTGTATCAATATGTATTCAAATTCACTTGCCATGTCTAATCTGCTGATATGACGTCAGGTCATATGTTGCTCTGAATCCTGTATTTTTCAGCTGTAGAATTTCTACATGGTTCTGTTTTATAACTTCTATTACTCTTCATTATACTTTTGTTTTCCATTATGTGCTTGAGCATATTTATTATAGCTATTTAAAAAATTCTTGTCTTTTAATTCCATCATCTACCTTATTTCTAGATGTGTTTTAGTAATTGACTTTTCTCCTGGGTCTTACTAACATTTTCCTGATAGTTTAAATGTCTATTAATCCCTTATCTTATTTGGACATTTTGAGTATTACAGTGTAGATTTCTGGGCTCTGTTGCTTTTATTTTATGAGCAATGTGATACGATCTGGCATGCAGGTAACTTACATGTCTTTCAGTTTGATCCTTTAGAGGCTTATTTTTAAGATTTCTGAGGGCTGTTCTAAAGAAGCCTGCACACTATGACTATTCCAGCCCTACTACTATAGTTTAGTCCTGTATGTTCAACAGGGTCTCTCCATTCCAACAAGTTAAAACCCCAAAATCTCCCACTCCTGTGTGAGCTTTGGGAATTCTTCAGCCCACCATCCACTAATAGTTGCTCTTTCTTTGATAATACTTCTTTGACTGGTTTTATAAAATTTCTGTATACGTGATGCTTAGGATACAGCCAAAGTCTAAAGGAAAGGAAACTATTTAGATTTTGGGGGCTCTTCCTCTGCCTAGTTTCCCCCTCTGAAGCCACAAAAGACTCCAAATACCCAAAGCAACCTTGAAAAAGAAAAACAAAGTTGGAGGTATTACATTTCCTGATTTATAACTATATTACAAAGTTATAGTAATCAAAGCACTCGATACTGAAGTAAAAACAGACATAAAGACCAATGGCACAGAATAGAGAGACAAGAAATAAACCCACATGTGCACGGTCAGCTGATTTTCAGCAACAACACCAAGAATAGGCAATGGAGAAAGGACACTCTCTTCAACAGACGGTGTCAGGAAAACTGAATGTCCACATGCAAAAAAACGAAATTAGATTCTTATCTGACACTATACACAAAAATCAACTCAAAATGGTTTAAAAACTGAAACCATTTTGGTAAAATATGAAACTATAAAACTCCTACAAGAAGACCTAGGTGAAAAGCTTCTTGACACTGGCCTTGGCAATGATATCTTGGCTATGATACCAAAAGCACAGGCAACAAAAGCAAAAATGTACAAGTGGGATTACATCAAACTAAACACCTTTTGCACAGCAAAGGAAGCAATCAAAAACAAAACAAAACAAAAAACAAAAAAACCTACAGTATATGAGAAAATATTTACAAGCCAGGTGAAAGCTCGGGGTCTTCTCAGGTCTTTTCTGAGCATGCATTTTGCACTGTGAATGCACATGGCTTTCTTGATTCCTTGTTATATATGGGAATTTTTCAAAACCCTTATTCCCCAAAGTAACTTTCTTTCCAGGTTTTCCTCCCAAGCTTCCAGGATGTTTATTGTTTGCCCCAAGGTGCAGTGCCTTGTTCTTTTGGATGTTAATATATTTTTGAGGAATACTCTCCATTTTAGTTGTTTTTCCACCTGGAGAGAATTTCAAGGTAGCAAAACTAATGCAAGCACCTAGTATCAGTCCTTCCAGGAACCCCAGAGAGGTCAAAACACACGAACAGGTCAAAAGAGAGCAGAGCAGTGTCCATCCTGCTCCCTCCATAATCGGGTACCCACCTGGGGGATGCAGACTGTGGTTTTCAAGATGACACTCCACTCTTGGAGGGCATGGGACAAGACTAAGGTAAATTGTCACAAAACCCTCCCACCAAGTTTAATTATCTTTTTGTTTATTCAGCATTCACTTGGCTGCTGGAAGCCTTGGACTATCTTCCAGAGTTCTGATGTAGTGAATTCTTTTAATTTCATGTCGCTTTGGCATCCGTTTTGAATGTAAGTTGGACTTTCTCAGATGAGAAGCAGGGCTCAGTTACCCCTGACGTGGTTTCCTGTTCTCTTCCACACAGTTCCTCAAGGTGCTCCATCCAGATACCTGCCGATACAACCAGCCCCTGGTGACCACCTCCCTATGGTTCAACCGGATGCAACTTACTTGACCCAACCCACTGACCCCACACCCAGTGTGGACAGGACAGATAATGTTACGGTGACTCCTTTCAGTCACAGTGTGACACCATGGAACTCACGCCTACTTGCTCTAAATCCACCAATTACTACTCCCAGCTGGAAAGCTGCTTGGACAAAGCCCTAGACTCCCAAAAAAGGTTCCGGCCCTCAAGTGCTCACACTCTGTCCTGCTTCACAACCACTGGTTGAGTGTGCATGACCTTCCTGTTGACCGAGGGGGGTGCTGCCCCCTGCTCTGTGGGATCTGTAAGTAATAAAAACTGCTGCTGTGATCTCGTGTGTTTGCTGCGCTGCCTCCTCTGTCACACCAACACCCTTGAACCTTACTCTCTTCTTCCCTGTCGGGGATATCCTAGAGAGGGGCTATCTTGGTAGGAATAAACTGGACACGGGTCACACAGGAGCCACATTGGTGTCTGCCAGTATAAACAAGTCTCTTGTGAGCGGGATGCCTAGTCACGGGTTGGACACTTAAGCATTAGTTCGTCCACCAGGATAAAACACCCTGCAAACATCAATGACCACCTCCCTAGGAGCCCCGTCAGAGAGGGGCTAGAGTGTATAGCCGCTCTGCAGAGAGAGACCCCAAGACCAAAACAGAGAATATCACAACATCTGACAAGGTTGATTATGACAGTTGACGCTCATTTTTTGTGTGTGTGTTCCTGTGAGCCCCTGAAATTCTGTACTCCTGGAACCCCCTTCCTGCACATCGAATGGTAGCAGATTTTTCTTGTCCTTAGTCTCAGGCTTCACCTTACTCTCCTAGAAACCCTACTCTGTTGTCACTATCATGGCACCCAGCTCACGTTCTTCTTAGCATTGATTACAATCTGGTATTTTATAAATTTGATATCTAGTTTATTTTCTGTCTCCCCCCTGGCTAAAATGTGAGCTCCATCAAAAATAACTTCATAGAAATTGTCCAAATCCTACCTCCCAGTGCTATGCACAATAGGCACTCAATAAAGATTTAGTGAATGAATGAAACCCACCAGGAATAAATCAGAACAAAACTCAGATTTGCTTAAATGGAAATTAAGTAGAGCAAAGCAGAAATTAGAACTTATTAGTGATTACCCACCTGTGGGAGAAAGTAAGATTTTTTTTTTTTTTTTTGCCTAAATTTGAGACTTGGAAAGTCATTCTGGTGAGGTCATCTCATCCATCACCCTGCTTCCAACCAGAGCTACTCTCAAACTGTCCATCAAAGGCAACTACGAGTCTTTATTGTCCATCTTCCCAGGAGCCTCTCACCCTCACTCTGGATTCTACAGTTTTATGACCTCATAGCCCAGAAGTCCTTCCCAGCACGACCCAGATGTTATCAGGTCCTGGCAGCCTATGAACTCACATTCACACCATTGTTGCTCTTTCCTTCACCTGCTTGCACAGCTTTTCATCCCATCCCGTAAAAAGTTCCCTGCCCCAATACTTGGGAATCCCTGAAAAGGAGACTCTCGTGTGCTCCCTACTCGTAGGCTACAGTCACCACTCATGATCTGTCATGTGAACTCTTCTCCTGCTCCCCATCCCTGTAGGGATCTGGGTGAGGTCTGATGCCATGAGTCACCAGCGGGAGTCCAGGGAGAGTCACTACCAGTGGATTAAGTGCCTGGTCTGGCATGATGTCTCCTAATGCTCCACAAATTTCCATTCCTGGGTTCTATGAAAAGGTGTCCTCACCCCAGCTGATGAACTGTGCTCGATCAAACCCCGTCAGGGTAATCCTTTTTCCTTTTGCTAGATATTCAGTTTTCTACCACCTCTTGCAGCTGCGTGTGATCATGAGGGCCAATTGAGGCCAATGCAACTTAAAGTGAAATTTGTTGAAGGGCCTCCTAGAATCTCTATGCTGTAATGATAAGAGAACTACGCGTGACAGGCACTGCCCTTTCATTCCTGCACTGAATGAGGGTATGATTCCTGGACTTGTGGCAGCCACCTTGAGGCCGTGAGGCATAAAACATACAGATAAAAACCACAGTTCAAGGATTTTCAAATGAAAGATAAGAAGATAAGATTGACCTGGGTTTCTAATGGCCAAAATAAGTCAATGCCTGGGGCCAAATTATCCACTAGGCACAAGAGGCCCAATGTCCAGCACCCTCAATTATTTCAGGGGCCCATGGAAATATTTTAATTTCATTCAAGATCAAAGCAAAAAGGTTTTGGTCACAGAAAATGATTTAGTATATAATATCAATATTTTCTTCCTTATATCAACATACTTGTAAAATATAATTTTTCTATCTTTATGGAGGAAGAGCCCTATGAAGACAAAAGTGCCTAAGGCCCACAGAAGTCATGAAGCAGCACCCCAACATCACCAGTGTCTACCTCCAGATTTCCTATTAGATGGTGGTGACAAAACACTATCTGTTTAGGTTGGTTTTCACTATCTGCAGCCAAAGCATTCCTTCATGATACAAGGTGACAACAGCTTCCTCCCCAGCTCCATACCACACTTTCTATTAGGGTCTGCAGCAGCTCTGCTTGGGACACAGTGTCATTAACTGTCATAATGACAAAGTCATTAAGTGGCCATCAACTTCTGGCCATCCCTATTATACACCAAGACACTCAAACCCAGTACAAAGAGTCTGACAGGCTAGGGAAGGTAGGAAGGGTGGTGGGGATAGGGACAGGTTGGTTAATGGACATAAACTTACAGCTAGAAGGGAAGAATAAGTTCCAGCATTCTATAGCAGTGTTAGGTGTCTATAATTAACAATAATTAGAAGAGAGGAACTCAAATGTTCTCAACACAAAGAAATGAGAAACATTTGCAGGTATGGGTATGTTAATACCCTGATTTGAACATCACACATTGTACACATGTACTGAAATTCCACTCTGTACCCCATAAATATGTACAATTATTACGTGTCAATCAAAAAAATATTTTTGTTAAGAGTCTGCCACGGAACAGTCTCCAACCATCTCCTCTTCACTACCCCTCTTCTCTTTTCAGCCCCTCACCACCCACACCTCTCCATTCTCCCCCAGGCATGTCCAGGGATGCAAGTGGATTATAGTTTGGAGATGAGGGGTCTGTAAATATATATATGCAGTGTCTGAGCACCATACTAGCTAATAAATTCCTTTGGGACAAAAGCATTTATTCTAAACCTTACCTGCTATACTTTCAAATCTTTGGTATTACATCCTAAGAAATAATTAAGGGTGTTAAAGAACAAAATTGTTCTTGATAACAAAAAATGCAATCTATCCAAATATTCAATAATAGAAGATCATATAAGTTAAGGAGCATGCATCTTATGAAATTCTTTTGTAGATATGAAAATTAGCAATCTAGATCTATGTTTATTGGCATAGAGAAATGTTCATTTTTTATTTGGAAAAGGAGATCAATCATTTTTCAATTTGTGTGCTTGGAAAACTGTGTGATTTTACATAGGAAAAATGCATTAATTAATACTGTCTTACTTAGGTTTAGATTTCTATAACAAAGTACCACAGATTGGGTGGCTTATAAATAACAGAAATTTATTTCTCACAGTTCTGGAGACTGAAAGTCTGAGATCAAGGTGCCAGCATGGTTGGGTTCTGGTGAGGGTCCTCTTCTGGATTGCAGACTTTCAATTTCTCATTGTACCCTCCTATGGCAGAAATAGTGCAAGAGAGCTCCCTGTGATCCCTTTCATAAAGGGCACTAATCCCATTCATGAGAGCTGCACCCTTATGACCTAATCACCTCCCAAAGGCCCCATCTCCTAATACTGTCACCTTGGTGATTAAGATTCAAAAATAAGCATTTGTGGGGACACAAACATTCAGTCCATAACAAGTACAAAGCTTTCCACTGCAAATAAAAAAATCTGTAACTCAATAATAAAGTAACTGTAGGATTGTGCAAAGAGGCCTTGCTGGCTAACTCCACTGAGCTTTATTTCCCAGAGAATGCTCCCAAGCACTGGCCAGAACAAGGTAAAAACAGCAACACTAAGGAAATATTTGGGAAGAACATGTCCAAAGGGCTCCCTGACACAAGAGCCACCCATGCTCTTCTCCCTTCTTAATTGTACTGGATAATTTCTATTTGTCCTGCCACATCCCCCAACCACCCCTTTGCACGCTGCTCTGGTTTCTGGGGCAGGAAGGGGGTGCTGCTGATCTTTACTGGCTCTATCAGAGGCTCCTTGCTCTTGACTTCTAGCTGGGCTCAGCCAAAGCGAGGCACCAGCAGGCAATAGAAAGAAGGGAGGGGAATGAGACTGAGCTATCTATTTCCCTACGCTGATGTCACGGCTCCTGTCAGACAGCCCAGTCCCAGAACCACACCACCCCCTTCCCTTCTAATCTAGAGGTGCGCGTTAGTCAGTTTTTAAGGCATTCAAAAGAGCCTCAAAATTTCAATGGCTACAAGAATAAACATTGTGATTTTGCTCAAGGGTCTGGGCTTTAGCTCTCTTGGGCTCATTTAAACTTGGTCCAGGCTGCCTGGGTTCAGATCTACTCCGTCGGTCTCCTCTTTCTGAGGCCATCAGAGCATATTCTTCTCATGGCAAATGACAGAAGTACAAGAAGGTGATTGTGTCATGCAAGCCCATATCTAGTATTTGCTTACTTCATGTTACACTGACCTACGCAAGTCCCATGGCCAAGCCCTAAGCCAATAGGATGGGGATGCACACTGTGCCTACTCTTCTGCAAGACACTGCCATGTCTCATGGTTCAGAAAGAGAAGTGCTGGAACTACAGTTTTACTTATGCCAAGGGGGTAACAGATCTTCACTGTTGCTTTCCCTGTAACACAGCACTATTGCATGCTTTTTTTTCTGTAACCTGTATACCTGTAAATAATTCACATTACTCATGTTCTATTAATTAATTATAAACAATAAATAATATTATTAATAACTTGTGTTGTTTTTATTTGATATTGTATTACTTTAATACATTTGTAGTGTTGTTATTGTTATAATTTATTAAACACTCCTCAAATTACCCAGTTTGTGGGTGACAGATGTTTCTTGCTAGAACCCTGAAGAACAGATGCTCCATCGTGGAATTGAGCCAGCACTGACTAAACACTTCCTTTCTGCCCAGCTGGGGATGGATAAGAACTAGATTAACAAAAATAACACCCTCTCTTTGCTGAGCTCATACTCTGTTTTGTGCACTATGCCAAGCTCTATGTGTATAATCTCATCCAAATACCATAACCACACTGGGCTGGGTCTTCTATTGTTATCCCAATACAAGAAAACAGAAGCTCAGAGTGGTAAACTTACTTGCCTAAAGTCAATTAACTCTGAGGGAAAAGAGGCAGGATTTGAAACCAGGTCCTCCTGACTCCACAGCCCTTGCCCTCTTGCACTTTACAGCCTCCTGTTGCAGTAAAAGTAAGCACTTTGCAAGTACAACCTCATTTCATCCTCCCCCTATCTCTGTACAGAGGTTCATTTACTATGCCCATTTTTCAGATGAAGAAATTGAGTGTCAGGGAAATGAAACTAATTCCCCAGAGTCTCTCTCTCTCTTTTTTAATTGATGTTCTTGTGTCTACTTAAATTTATTTTCTTATCTAATTTTATTTCATTTATTTTTTGGCAGCTGACTGGTATGGGGATCTAAACCCTTGACCTTCATACTATAACACCACACTCTAATCAATTGAGCTAACTGGCCAGCCCTCCAGAGTCTTTTAGCTATAAATCTGCAAAACTGAAATACAAATCTAGTTCCACTAGAATCCAAAACCCATCTTCCTTCCACCACACCTTACTGCCAACCACATCTACTCTCTCATCAAGGATCCATCCTGAGCAGGTCCCAGTGGGAACTCTGGCTGACTTTGACCACAAACAGAGGCGGGCCTCTCCCACCCTTTGCTTCATCTCCTCTTATTGCCTGGCCCCTTTCCAGGCTCTGCAATCTCTCAACTTTCATGTCACCTGCTCAGTGAGGCTGCCTTTTGCCATGTTTTACAGCCCTTTTGATGAAGAGCAAATCTGTATTGATTTTGGAATGGCTTGAGCTGTAAATTAGTGGTCATAATTTGCTTGGCCACCCTGAAAGGAGACGCTATTGACTGAACTAGGCGGATAAATCTAATTATAGCCTCAGGAAATTCATTTGCAGAGCATCCAAAGGCCTGTGTTAAGAAATGATTTAAACAGCCACAAGCTAACTGCAAAAATACATACAACCTAATTTAGAGCAGTCCGTGGTCATTGTCCGCTGTATCAAAGTCCAGTGGCTTCCTTTGGAATTGAATTGCGAGAACTGCCCCCGAGCCATTTCTGTCATTAATAATAGCAATAATGATGACAATACAACAATAGCTAATATTCATTGACCAGTTTGCCTGCATTATCTCATTTTAAATCTTCACAACAGCCCTACCCCTTGCTATCTTACTCAGCTCATGTTGCTACAATAAAATACCATAGACTGGGTGGCTTAAACAACAGACATTTATTTCTCACAGTTCTGGAGACCAGGAAGCCTGAGATCAAAGTGTTGGAAGGTTCAGGTCCTGCCAAGAGCTCTCTTCTTGACTTGTACATGGCTGCCTTCTCCCTGTACCTTCCCATGGCAGAGAGAGAGCAAGATCTGGTCTCTTCCTCCATTTGTAAGGATACTAATCCCATCACGAGAGTCCCCTCCTCACGACTTCGTCTAAATCTAACCAGCTCCCAAAGGGCCCACCTCCAAGTACCATTACATTGGTGGGTAGGGCTTCAACATATGAATTTTGGGGGACACAAACATTCTGTCTACTATAATACCACTGCAGGAGTCTGGGCAAGTGACTCAGCCTCTCTCTGCTTCTGTCTCCTCATCTGGAAGACAAGTGATAATAGTAACACCTATGTCATCACATTGAGGTAAAGATGAAACAAAGTAATCCACGTAAATTGCTAAACTCATGAGCTAGGTATATTCTTACCCCCATTACTGACGAAGAAACAAGCTCAGAGGTGTTAAAGGGCTTGCCCAAGTCCACACAGCTAACACATGGCAATGGGACAATATTATGTCTCTGGCATTTGGACTTAGACAAAAACCTTTGTCAAATCACAGTCTGTCCAGCTATGTGCTGTGTGACTCTGGACTGGTCACATCATCTCTCTGAGACCTGATTTCTTATATGTGGGATGGAAATTTACATCACAGGGACTCGTGTGGGTCACAAGAGCTAATCTGTGAAAGAGTCTGGCATATGCTAAGTGCTTGACAAGTTATAGCTATTGGAGTCGATATCATTACCATAATGTCAAAGAGCCCTGGTTAACAATCTGATCTCCATTCCATCTTCTGGGAAATAAGGACACACCAGTTCACCTGTCTCTACCAAACTAGGCTTCTAGGAATTAGGAATGATGGCATCTTAGGTGGGTGTAGAGCAGCATCTAGTGGAGTAGAAGGAAAATTGATGAAGTGTAACAATGACATGGAAAGAGAAAGTTTTAAGCCTGGAACAAAGGTTGGCAGAGAAGCCATGAAGGTGACCTGCATGTGCTGGGTGTTCCAGCAGTGGGGAGGGGGGTCAGATGAGGGGACTCCCCGTATGCTGATGGAGGAGGGGGCTCCTCTCCTCTCCCTAGCCTCCCCGAGTGCTGGGTCTCTGGGTCCTGTGGGCACAGAGGCCCATCCTTCTGGAGTTCTGCTTCATCTGCCTGTGTCCAGCTAAGGGCACTGCCTCTGCTGCTCCTATGCCCAGTGCTCAGGATGGCAGGACAGTAGACGGCTCTGTGCAGGGCACAGCCAAGGTGTCCTCCGCAGCTCTGGGCCACACGTCAGCAGCTGGGCCCTGCGTCTCTCTGACATCAGGTCCTGGGGGTACTGGCTGTGCCCGTCTCTGCTCTGAGGCTCCATCCTGAGCACGTGGCTCGGCAGAGAGGTTCACCATGCTGTCCCTTCCCCTTCTCCATGCTCCTGCCTTGCCTCACACCCCTGCCCATAAGCCCTGCTCATTCTGCCAATGGAATTTAGAAGAAACCAGTCTTCTCCCCTCGTCCTCATCTGCAGAGGGGGGAGATCCAGATCCTGGTAGGACCCCCTCACTGAGCCGTGAGGGGTGAAGGAAGAAGCCGTGTAAAGCCTGCAGCTCAGGAACAGGCGCACGGTGAGGGCCCAGGAAGCAGAGGCCGTGATCACCGTCTCCATCAGCACCGTCAAGGACAGAAGCAAAGAGCCCGTGCTTTCTGAGAAGACCATTTGCATGTCGGTGGAAATTCCTCTGATATATTTATCACTTACGGTCAGTTTTAAGGATAGAGGTGGATACATACAGAAATATATCTAAAATACATTAAGTTTTTAAAAGTAGGTTATTAAAAGATATGTACAAGATGGTTCAGATTTTTATAAAGATGAATATACATACCACAAATGCCCAAATATAAGCTAAACCCCATTCTAAGTCTTTTTTTTAAATGCAGTAATAAAAAATATTGCCCAGTGAGAGAAGAAAAATGTTGGGTTTGTCCTGATAATATAAACTTTTAGGGAAATCAAATGTGTACTTACAGTATTTAATTTATTAGTTTAGATGCAATTAAATATTTATATTATACAGGTATATCATATGAATAACAGAGAAGTATTGCTCTTTTCTACTTTCACGTTTAGAAAACAGTTTTTCTATTATTTAAGATAATTATACATACATGTGGGGTACAATGTTGATTTTCAGTAATTGTGTAAAGTGTATGATGGTTAGATCAGGATAGTTAGCTTATTCCTCATTAAATAGGCAATCATTCCTTATATCCATTGGCCGAAAACAATTTTTAACTCAAGTTCTTCACAGTTATCTCTAATATCAGTGTTTTTCTTATCTCCAAAGCAAATTTTGAATCTTCATAGCCAGTTTTCCAGGGTTCAGCATCTTCTTTTCCATCTAAATGAAGGAACAGGCCTTTTCCAATCAGAAATTTCTTGACAAACTCCGGAAAGGTATTCATGTGGCATTAGGACATTTAAAAAAATTATCTCATAGGTGTATATTCATGACCTCCACAATATCAATGTGAGATTCCTCCTTTAAATAACTGTAAAATGTTTATATAACAGCATCCATATGTGCAACCGTAAGGCCATCTTCTGAGGAATAATTGCTAAATAGGAGTTCAATTTCTTTAACACTTGTTTTGCTGACTTCATAGGTCACCTCTTTAGGCCTCCAAAACTCTCATTAATTGAGATCTTTTAAGGCCAACGTGTCTTCCCCAAATTGTCCTTTGCACTTTAAAATTAAATTGT
>NW_007732077.1:32864-34952 GCF_000696425.1 Galeopterus variegatus | reverse complement strand
GATCTAGGTCTCCTGTCGTGCATCAGGAGATGGAGGATGGGGAAGGGGGGGAGAGAGGGAGGCACCTCCAGGACACTCTGGGAAATTCCCAGACTGAGAGCCTGTGGGGAGGCCTGGGGGCGGGGGGCATCTCCAAGCCATTTTTCCTGGCAGCCTCAAACAGAAAGAGAAAATTCCAGCTCAGCAAACTCAGTTTCTGTTTCCAAACTTGGAGCAGGAAGGACCCGGCAGAAGAGCTGGCTGCTGAGCTGAAGGCAGCCCAGGAAGGGAGGAGCAGTGTGTGAGGACCCCCACCTCCAATCCCTCCCCTCACCCCAAGGAGAGAAGGATAAATCCTTCTCTATCCCACAATGTCTCCTTCCCCATCTGCAGTACTTTAGCCCACTGGAGAAAGACTAGAGAGTGGTGCCTCTTCACAGGGCTGAGCAGAGGCAGAGATGATTTATCCCAAGAGGCAGCCTGCTCCTGCAGAGATGGAACCCTCCCAGGACCTGGATGAGACCCCTGGGGACAGTCTGGATGCCTTCCTGGAGCAGAACCTCCAGCCCCAGTGGGACTGGAGAGAGGAAATGCAGGATGCCTGGCAGAGAATTGAGAGGTTCTTGTGGGATCGTTGCTTCCATGATGAGCTGGTTCTGGACCAATAAGTCAGGGTGCTGAAGGCAGTGATGGTGAGCACTTGGGGACCCTGGGGATTCAAATCCCAGCTCTGCCCTGTGGGACTGAAGGACCTTGGGGAATGGCTCATTTCATCCCTCCAAGCATTTTTTCTTTTTAAAACTGGTTTGTTATGAGGAATAAATGGGATAAGAAATGGAAAAGTGCTTTTAAGGGATAAATTGTTCTATAAATCTGAAGATTGAACATGATGAATCCTATTGATTCTAGTGTTCCTTGTTCCAATAGAAGACATGCAATTTATGCTAGTAAAAATATCAATATCTCGAAGTCTCCAAGCCTACTTTTATCAGGGGTATTGATATATGCTTCAAATGGAGTCTATTTGTCAGTGATAAGAAAAAAATTATTTTCCCTTTCCTTTTGTTCCCTTAATAATCTCTGTCTCCAGAAGCTGAGACACTCCCAGGATAAGTATCTTTAACAATTTTTAGTGGAATGGAAAATGCATAGAACAAAATATTTATTAATTGAATGACCTTGTTTCACTAAATGTTGGTAAACAAGCAACAGCAATAAGGACATGCCTTTATGGAGTCTCAGTTTCTATATCACAACAGAATATAACTGCACACGGTGCACATAATTCAGCATTTCTTTTCTTCCTGCCTTTCTTGACCTGGTTGAGCATGAGCTTTTCTTAATTAAATCTAGGTTTCCTGGTTTCCTCCGTCTGTAATAGAATGAAAGTGCTGTATTTTTTTAGAGTTAAGTATACTGATTCTTTTTGATTTCCCTGTGACCTGGAGAGTGTTCTGGGAATGGCAGCAATTTTTGCAAAGACATTTCTTGCTATTCTGAATCACGCCACCATCCGATACCCATATTGTTCCTTTTTCTACTTTTATGTTTCCTTGTGTCGAGAAATTCAATTTCTAAAATTAAGGTTACATAGGAATCATGTCATGATTTTTAAAATTATACCAGTAATGCTTTTAGTTACAAATTATGGATAAATACAGAAGTTTACAAATCAAACGATCTTTACTATTCATAAATAAGCACGGTTAACATTTAGCGTACTATGGTGATATTTAAAATATTTATAAATAACTATAAAATATTTTCTTTCATATGTATTTATAAGTACATTTATTTCATTTTATTTTATTTTGAGTTATAGTGAATATTTATTGAATGTTTATTTATGCCAAGGAGCATAGGCTGTATTCTTTTTTTCTTTCCTGTTTTTTATGCAAATCTTTTTGTTGATTATGAATATTCATGAGATACACACAGACTTTATGAACATGAGCCGTAAAGCAAAGGCAACAAAAGAAAAAATAAACAAATGGGACTATATCAAACTCAAAAGCTTCTGCTCAGCAAAGGAAACAATCAAAGGAGTGAAACGACAACCTACAGAGTGGGAGAAAATTTTTATTAACTATGCATCTGACAAGGGATTAA
>NW_007732077.1:31611-32472 GCF_000696425.1 Galeopterus variegatus | reverse complement strand
AAACGACAACCTACAGAGTGGGAGAAAATTTTTATTAACTATGCATCTGACAAGGGATTAATATCCATAATACACAAGGAACTCAAGCAATAACACATTTATTTTAAAAGTGACTGCAAACTTTTGATTAAGCAGAGATGGAGTTAGCCTTATACAACTTCTGCCTCTCTTTAATTGATAACAATTAAAATTCTGAACAGAGGACAATCAAAAAGTACTTGAGAATTCTTTAAAGTAAATAATAACAGGCAAATGGGACTAAAGTCAAATCTTAATAATCACCTGTACTGGGGTGATTATAGTGGGTTAAATTTCCTCCTCTGTCTCCTGGTTTACCCAAGGGCAGGGGGAGTTGTGGAATTGTCCAGCAGGCACTTAATGTAAAATCTCTGGGATAAACCCCCCAAATTTCTAGCCAGTCTAGCAGGAAAGGGGCCTCCTGCATGTTGAAGATNATAAAATATTTTCTTTCATATGTATTTATAAGTACATTTATTTCATTTTATTTTATTTTGAATTATACTGAATATTTATTGAATGTTTATTTATGCCAAGGAGCATAGGCTGTATTCTTTTTTCTTTCCTGTTTTTCATGCAAATCTTTTTTGTTGATTATGAATATTCATGAGATACACACAGACTTTATGAACATGAGCCCTAAAGCAAAGGCAACAAAAGAAAAAATAAACAAATGGGACTATATCAAACTCAAAAGCTTCTGCACAGCAAAGGAAACAATCAAAGGAGTAAAACGACAACCTACAGAGTGGGAGAAAATTTTTATTAACTATGCATCTGACAAGGGATTAATATCCATAATACACAAGGAACTCAAGCAATAACACATTTATTTTAAAAGTG
>NW_007732077.1:17850-30077 GCF_000696425.1 Galeopterus variegatus | reverse complement strand
TTAAGATGTGGGCAGAATGCTGCAGCGGAGAGAGCTAAAGGGGATCACTTAAATCTGTATACGGTGTAACATAAGTCCTGGGATCACCCTGAGCCATGCATGCACAGAACAGACCAAAAGAAGCAGAGCAAAGGCTTTGAGAACTGAACTACAATATAACCCACCACTTGACTCCTAGATGTACCCCTGAGTGGTATATGAGCCATGTGGATACAATGGCAAAGTAATGGCTTGAAAACTGCACAGAGACTGGAACGACTGCCAATAGAAAGCAAGACAGACAGACAGACAGTTTAACCTAAACTATGCTGGTTGCTCAATAAACAACAACAAAAAATGAACATTTCACCACAGATTTTAATAAGAACCAGAGTCTCACACATAAAAAGCAAACTGTCCAGGATAACATCCAAAATTATATAATAAACACACAAAAAACTAGGAAAATCTGACCATTTCTAGAGGGAAAAGACAATCAACAATCCAGCCCTGAAATGACCCACATGAAGGAATTATCAGAGAAAGCATTTAATATAACCATTCTCAAAGAAATAAAGGCAAATACTCTTGGAATTAATGCAAAGATATAAATTCTCATCAGAGAAGTAGAAACTATGGGAAAAAAGCAAATGGAAATTTTAACTGAACATACAATACCCCAAAATTTATAAACTTACTGGATGGACTCAGTTACAGACTGGAGAAAGAAAGGAAGGAGTCAGCGAACTTGAAAATACATCAATAGATATGATTCAATATAAAGATCAACAAACAAAAAAGAGTTAACAATAATTCACAGAGCCTCAGATATGTATGGGACACTATCCAAATTTCTAGAGCTGGCTGATTAGCTTAGTTGGTTAGAGTGCAGTGTTGCCATACTGGCCAGCTGCAAAAAAAGAAAAATCTAACATTTTACCTATTGGAGTACCTTAAAGAAAGGAGAAAGAAGTTGGTGCAGAAAAAATATTGAGGAGAAAATGGCTGAAAACATCCCAAACTTATGAAACATAGATTCAAAAGCTCAGAAAAACTTTATCCTGATACAGCATAATAATCTACTGAAAACCAAAACTGAAGAAAAAGTCTAGAAAGCAGTCAGAGAAAAAAGTGAGGTCATATATGAAAGAATAACGATATTAGTACTTGTGATTTCTCATCTGAAATGATAGTACCCAGAAGAGAGTAGAACAACATTTATAAATGCTGTGTGGAAAAAAGGACTATCAACCCAAGATACTCTATGCAGCAAAAATATTCTTAAAGATTTGGGGGAAGGGATGGAGACTGATAGAGATGGGGGAAAAAGAAAAAAAGAGAATTCATCACAAGACANGAAGGGATGGAGACTGATAGAGATGGGGGAAAAAGAAAAAAAGAGAATTCATCACAAGACATCTTACTCTAAAATGATGTAAAAGGAAGTATATAGGCTGGAAGGAAATTATATAGGAAGAAAGCTTGGAGATTTAGGAATAAGGAAAGAGCAAGAGAAATGGTTAAGTATATGGGTAACTGTGATCGTCTGTTTTTCTCCTCTTAAACTGACTATAACTTGTGAGAGCAAAAATTATACAACCGTCCCAAAGGGCAGGGTTTAATCATGTAGATGTAATAAATATAACAACTAACATAAAGAATAAAGGGTAAAAGTATCTATATGGATGTCAGGTGACTAGATTTTACTTGAATTGGTAAATTATTAACTCTATTTAGAATGTGAAAAGTTTGGTATCCTTATTGTCACTCCCATAACTACAATTAAATACAATTACAAACTCACTCCAAAAAATTGTATAAACTCAATAGTCCTATGTCTAAGTGATATGAATAAAGCAGCTAAAATACTCATATGCAGGTTTTTATGCAAAAATAAGTTTGATTTGCCTAAGTACATCGAAGTGGAATTGCTGGGTCATATGGTAAATGCATCTCTCCCAGCATGCCCTCACAGAATCTGGGTAACACCTGCACTTTTCTTAAAGGTTTTTTCCTCTGGTATGCCTGTGGAAAAGGGAAGGTGGATACACAGGTGCTGATCCTAAAGATACCATTTTTTGCAGGAGATACAAAGCTCAACTCCCTAACAATTTCCCCTCTGCTGACTTGGGGGACCTCCATTCTTCACAGTAGCCTGACACCTCTGGGATGTGGCCAGTGGGGAAGAGGGATGCTGCTCCTGCCCATACGCTTAAGCCAAACACCTTCAACCCTCAGCAGGAGATCCAGAAGTACCAGACAGTACATAGGACCAAGCTATAGCCTTTGCTCATACTGGTTCCTTGCATATTTTTCATGCATGTCAGTTATTGGTGCTTCTGTTACATGCCTGTGCCTGGTCCTCACATGTTCTGTGCAGTCACACTCATTCCTTGCTTACACATTCCAAAGATACATTACAGAAACATGCCAAATAGTATGTGTTTTGCATTTTGCCAAGTTGGCAGCAAAGAGAGAACACCTAGAATCCATTTCTTTAAGCCAAGGACCAGATCTTAGTTGGTATTACTTTAAACTAAATTATACATTTAATATTTTAATTGTAATTTCTTGTATAACCAATAAGAAATTAACTAGAAACATACAGAAAAGGAAACAAGAAAAGAACCAAATGGTACACTACAAAAAATCAGTTAAACACAAAGGAAGTCAATAATGGAGAAAATGAGGAACAAAACAGACATAAGACACATCAAAAACAAATAGGAAAAGATCAGAACTAAGTCCTTCCTTACCACTAATTACTCCAAAAGTAAATGGAATAAACTTTCCAATTAAAAGGTAGAGATTGGAAGATGGACAACAAAACATGGCCCAACTATATGCTGTCTTTAAGGGATGCTGTGAATTGACTGAATTGTGTCCCCAGAGTTCACATATTAGAAGCTTAATTCCCATGTAAGTGTTGAGGATGGGAAATTCTATTATGGTAATTGAAAGGTGGGCCTTGAAGGGGTGATTAGTTTGTAGGACCATGCTGTGGTGAATGGATTAAAGATGGTGGTCATGGGTGTGATTCTGAGGGCTTTAAAAGAACAGCACATGAAAGATTAGTCTCTCTCTGCTCTGCCATTTTCTGTCATGTGAGACCCCTGGGTCACTGTCACCACCACCAGATGTGTTCTCTGGACTTTGGACTTCCAGACTCTGAAACTGTAAGAAATAAATTTCATTTTCTTTATAAATTACCCAGTTCCATATATTTTGTTATAAGCAATAGAAACAGACTAATATAAGGGACTTGGTTTAGATCCAAAGACACAGATGCATTGAAAGTGAAAAAAATGGAAAAGATACTCCACACAAATGGTTACCAAAGAGAGATGGGTGGCTAACCTAGTCTTAAGTCAAAAATTGTTGCAAGAACAATATGTATTGATAAAATATCAATATGTATTGATAAAAGGGTCAATTCACCATGAAGATATAACAATCATAAGCAAGTATACACTCAAAACAGCTTCAAAATGTGAAGGAAAACATGACAGAATTGAAGAAACAGACCGATAAAAAATGACAGTTGGAGAATTCAATACTGCATTTTTAGTAATGTGTATAAGAACCAGAAAGAACATCAGTAAGAAAATAGAGAACTTGAACAACTCTATAAACCAACCAGACCTAAGTGACATATAAAAAACACTCCACTCAAAAGCAGCAAAATATAAATTCTTCTCAATTACACGTGAAACGTTCTCCAGGATAGACCATATGTTAGGCAACATAACAAGTCTCAATAAATTTTAAAAGATTGAAATCATACAAACTATCTTCTCTGACCACAATGGAATAAAACTATAAATTAGTAACAGAAGGAAAACAGAAAATTTTAAAAATACGTGGTCAAAGAATGAACCACGGGGGAAATCAGGAAATACTTTGAGATGAATAAAAGCAAAAATACTACTTACCCAGACTTAAGGGATGCAGTAAAATCAGTGCTTGGATGGAAATTTATAGCTGTAAATGACCACATTGAAAAAGAAAAATCTAAAATCAGTAACCTTACTTTAGACCTTAAGACACTAACAAAGGTAGAGAAAATTAAACTCAATCCTAGCAGAAGGAAGGAATTAGTAAAAATCAGAGTGAGTGAGCACAAATAAAATTATAAATAGAAAAACAATAAAGAAAACAACAAAACCAAAAGTTGATCCTTTAAAAATATCAACAAAGGTGGCAAACCTTTAGCTACACAGACTAAGAAAAAACAGAGAAGACTCAAATTACTAAAATCAGAAATGCAAGTGGGGATATTACTAGCAATCTCTCAGAAATTTTTCTTATAGAATTATAAGAAAATACTATGAATAACTGTACACTGACAAATTAAATGACCAATATGAAATGGGCAAATTGCTAACTACAAACAACTAAGACTGACTCAAGAAGAAATAGAAAATAGAAACAGAGTCATAACAAGTAAAGATACTGGATAGATGACTAGAGGAAGCCAGCCCTCACTTCTAATGTGAAGAAATTTCAAAGCAACAAGTAGACAGTCACCCGTAAAACAGAGTGTCTAGGAAAATAACAGAATACAGCAAAATAGTGAGGAAGACCCCCAAAATCTGGAAACTCAAGATGGCAACACAGAAATACAAGGGAAACACCTGACCAAGACCAGCATGGAGACTGGAGACACCCGGCAGAGCTGGGACAAGATAGACAGGGTGATCCACAGTCAGTGCTCCTATTGCAGACATCTGCAATTCAAGCTGCAAGCTAACTGTGCGACCCTTGTGGGCAGTTAGCCCAGAGTGGAGAGCTGCTGGAAGCCCACACAACTTCATTTTTCCAGAGGGGAAGTGAACTCTGAGTTCCCCACTCCCCTAGGTTCCAAGCTGCTGCTGAACATCACCATTTTGAGATGGGAACCAGGACACAGAGGACTATTCAGTTCTGACAAGCCTGTCAGAGCATCCCACCTTGGCAGAGAAGGTACAGGAAATGACCCAGCCTCTCATGTCTCCAGTGAACTTGCCTAGATCCACTCCCACCTTCCCAGGGAACTCAGAGACCCTCCCAACTTGGCAGGCCCACTGGAGTGTCCTGCCCCAGTGAAGAGGGTTCAGGAAGTGTGCTGGCATGGATACATGCAGCTCTGGGCATCTCTGGTGAACTTGCCTAGATCTAATCCCACCTCAACCCCCCTTCCAGGATCTCAGAGAACAAATGACATAGCAAGCCCACCCACACCAGCGGAGAAGGTTTAGGGATTGCACCAGTCACTCCTGGGTGCACAAAGTCCCATGTCTCTGGTAAACTTGACTATATCCAAATACCACAGTAGTGGGGGAGCTCCAGAGAACCTACCCACCTTGCCCAGGGACTCAGAGAAGTACCCCAGTGCTTCCCACAGGGGTGTGCATCCCACTCAGTAACCTTGCAACTCTGCCCACATTAGCAGAAGAACAGCCCATTGAGACATGTACCCCAGAAATCAAAGCTCCCAGTGGTGACCCTGGTGAACATGTATAGGGTTGCTCATCTCAGCTTAGGAAGCAGTGAGTGCACCAGCACATCCCCAAGATACTTGAGGCCCTGCTCACAGCTACAAGAACCCTGCCCACTGTCAAACCACCCCAACAAAAAATTGCCAAGGGCCCCACCACCTAGGCCATGAAGGCACCCACAGACAATTCCAAGACTGAATACAGTCAAAGAAGTCACATGAAGACTATCTTACTGCACTCATCCAGAGTCAAACCTAAAACACCCAACCTGACTGGCAATATAGAACACTTCTACAGGAAAGAGTTGTTCCCTTCAAAAACTACTCCAAAAATTAAAAGAGACTGCACCACCAGATGCCTACACTTCAATGAAAAGATACAAGAAGCATAAGAAAAACAAGGAAACATGACACCCCTAAAAGAACAATAATTCTCCAGAACCAATTCCCAAACAACAGGAAATGAGTGAAATGTCTGAAAAGGAATTCTAAGTTGTAATCTTAAAAAAACTCAACATGATGTAAGAAAAAATAGATATAATCACACAATGAAGTAAGAAAAACAATCCAGGACCTGAATGAGAAATTCAACAAAGAGATAGATATCATTAAACAAAACAAAACAATCAGAAGTCCTGGAACTAAAGAATTCCTTCAGTGAAATAAAAAATACAACTTAGAGCTTAAGCAAAAGACTTGAGCAAGTGAAAGAAAGAATTTATGAACTAGAGGAGAGGCTTTTGAATTAACCCAGTTAAACCAAAAAAAGAAAAAGGATTTTTTTTAAAAAATGAAGAAAGCCTATGAGATCTATCAGACAACATTAAGTATACAAACATCTGTATGGGTGTACTGACAGGGGAAGAGATAGGGAAAGGCATTGAAAGCCTATTTAATGAAATAATAACTGAAAACTTCCCAAGTATTGGGAGAGACACCAGTTCCCACATCAACAGGCTCTTAGATCCCATACAGATTCAACCCAAAAAGGTTCTCATGAGACACAATATAGTCATATTGTCAAAAGACAAAGAAAGAATTCTAAAAACAGCAAGAGTAAAGCATCAAGTCACCTATAAGGGAATCCTCATCAGACTAACAGCAGACTTCTCAGCAGAAGGCTGGGAGGGAGTGGGATGATATATTCAAAGTGCTAAAAGAAAATACTGCCAGCCATGAATGCTATATCCAGCAAAGCTACCCCTCGGAATTTAAGGAGAAACAGTGTCTTTCCCAGACAAACAAAAACTGTGAGAAATCACCACCACAGGACTGGCCATTTAAAAAACCCTCAAGGGAGTTCTACATCTGGAATTAAAAGAATGATAACTACCATCATGAGTACATGAGGAAGAATAAAATCCACTAGTAGAGCAGATACACAATGAGAAAGAGAAAGAAACTGTATCTTATCACTACAACAAACAAACAAACAAACAAAAAACACCAAACAGCAAAGACCAACAATAAAAGGGAAAGAAAAGAACAAAAGAAATATAAAACAGTGATAAAAAATTTAATTAAATGGCAGGAGTAAGGCAATGCCTTTCAATAACAGCCCTGAATGTAAATGAACTAAATTCCCCACTTAAAACATACAGACTGGCTGAATGGATTTTAAAACTACACCTAATTATATGTTGCCTGCTAAAACCTCACTTCATCAGTGAAAACACATGTAGACTAACAGTGAAGGGATGGAAAAAGATATTCCACATAAATAGAAACCAAAAACAAGAAAGAGTTGTTATATTTATATCAGATAAAATAGACCTTAAACCAAAAACTATAAAAAGAAACAAGTAAGGATATTTTATAATGATAAAGGGACCAATGCAGCAAGAAAATATAACAATCATAAATATATATGCACCCAACATTGGAGCACCCAGATATATAAAGCAAATGTTACTGGATGTAAAGAGAGAGATTGACTCCAATACAATAAGAGCTGGAGATTTCAACACCCCTCACTCAGCATTGGACAGATCATTTAGACAAAAAATTATTAGAGAAATACTGAATTTAAACTGCACCTTAGACCAAATGGACTTGATAGACATTCGCAGAACATTTCACTCAACAACTGAGAATACACATTCTTCTCCTCAGCACATAGATCATTACACCACAAGTTACGCCACAAACCAAGTTTCAACAAATTTTTAAAAAGATTAAAATCATATCAAATATTTTTTTCAGTCCACAATGTAATAAAACTAGAAGTAAATAACAAGTGAAACTTTGGAAACTACACCATACATAGAAATTAAACAACATGGTCCTGAATGACCAGTGGGTCAAAGAAGAAAAAAAGCAGGAAATTAAAAAATTCCTTGAAACAAATGAAAACACAAGTACTCTGTCACCAAGTATGTCAATACTCTCCAGAGACATAGCATTCCATTTCCACTGCCTTCTCTGCAGTTTTGCCCCAAATTTGGATCATTTGAGGCTATTAGATCCCAGATGCCAGAGACTTTGCTACAGGAGAGGGAGGCCCTTGGCCCATTTCCCTCTGGCCTTTGAGCAGGTGGGATGCCCACTGCTGCCTACAGTTCCTTCCTACCACTCCTTCACTTTTCTCCTGAAACCCTTGTCTGTCTTCTACATGTTTTATACATAAAGCATTGTTATTGTTCCTTTGCATAACTCTCAACCATCTTTGCTCTGTGAAACAAGTTTGGAGAAAGACTTGACTTAATGCTAAGTAAATGTATGGCAGATTGGAGGAGCCTGGTTTCTCACTGTTGGAGTGAGCAAGGAGAAGAGGGTATAATGATCCATGTGTTAATGGATTAGAGTTAGAGACATCAGTATAAACTCATGTTTAGCTTATCAAAGATACAAGTGATTACACATACAAATATTTATAGATACGTGTATATACACAGGTTAATATATACACACACTTGTGTATATGTTCACAAACACACATTTATTTCCTGGCTCTGTCAACTGACAGGGCTTGGACACAACAGCACTCCAGTAGCAACAACCACACCTGGCACTCAGAGCTTGATTTCTAATACCACTTTTTTTTTTTTTTTGTCTTTTTCATGACCGGTAAGGGGATCACAACCCTTGGTGTGGTGTCACCCGTACTGCACTCAGCCAGCGAGCGCACCAGCCATTCCTATATAGGATCCGAACCCACCGTGGGAGCATAGCTGCGCTCCCAGTGCCACACTCTCCCGAGTGCACCACGGGGCTGGCCCTCTAATACGACTTTCTTTTTTTTTTTTTTTTGTCCATTTTGAGACCGGCTGCACCGCACTCAGCCAGTGAGCGCTGTGAGTGCACCAGTCATCCCTATATAGGATCCGAACCTGCGGTGGGAGCACACTCTTCCGAGTGCGCCACGGGCTTGGGCCCTAATACCACTTTCTAAAACACAAAATCAGGGCTCCTTGGAGAAGTAGTTAAACGTGTGACAAGTGCAGGAAATATACAAGATGAACCTGGAGTATTACATACTGCCAGAAAGGAAGTACTAAAATAAGAAAAGAAAAAAGAAAGGGAGAAAGAGAATACCCATGATGGTGGTATATCAAAGGGACACTGAAGGCAGCTGAAGGAGACCGATGGTTAAATCTGGAACAATTTGAGCCACAAAATAAACAAAGTAGCATTTGATTATAACTCAAAGTATAAAACAAATATTCATGAATCCATGCTGATATAAATATATGATTGAATAATTTAATAAATGGGGAGAAAAAAACAAATTTCTCATGCAGAAGAATTCCAGATAATTTAAATAGATACTCCACCCTCAGTTCGGTGCAGCATAAGTCCCCAGTCAGTGAGCTACATATAATGACTTCCTTCAAAAGACTACAGAATGGAGGGATAAAGTAAAAGAAAATTTACAGGGTAGAAACCTGACAAACACCATCATGAGACTAGTGACCAAGGCCAATATCAACAGTGATGTCATGCATGTACCCTTGATATGATATGGGGAAAAATGACACTGCCTCTGTGGTCTCCCTCTCACTTTGACTTTGATCTAGAGAAAGACTTTATTCACATATACATCTTGCAGGGTAACTTTTTAGTCCACAGGATGTATGGATTTTATGGGTTGTCAAAAGTTCAACTCCTTGATATTTGCAGAGTTTGAGGGGTCTCCAAGACCACCGTCAGGTTTGATACTTCATTAGAAAGACTAACAGAACTCACTGAAAGCTGCTTTGTTCACAGTTACAGTTACTACAGTGAAAGGATGCAGATTACAAACAGCCAAAGCAAGAGGTGCACGGGGCAGAATTCAGTAGAGTTCCAAGGATTGAGCTTCCAGTTGTCCTCTCCCCGTGGAATTATGGACAGTGCTAACTCCTAGCAATAATGCATGACAGTAGACACAGAGTATTGTCAACCAGGGAAGCTGATCTGAGCTTTGGTGTCCAGAGTTTTTATCTGGGGCTCATTCACATAGACATGGTTGACCACCCTCATGGCTGACCTTAGTCCCTCTAGATGGCCAACTGATACCATGTGGCCCAAAGCCCCTATCATACATCCCATTGTTAACATAAACTATCTGGGGCCCAAGGACCCCAGATAAACAAAGATACTCTTATCAGGCAGGATAAGAGTTAGAGATCATACCACATGAGCCAAAGGCAAAGGCCAGCCATCTCTTCAGGTAAGGTCGATCTTTTACTATTAAAACAAATGAGTATACATATTCTCCCCTGTTTATTAACACATATATAATGGAAGAAGCATTGGGCTTCACTACAAACAGTAATCCCAGCTTGGTGTCAGAATATCCAGCTGACCAGGCAGCAACTGGGAATCAAGATTTATAGAACAGGCTAGTATTTCCTATTCCTGTAGATACCCCACCCTACAATCTTCATTATGAGCATTATTATTTTGTATTTTGTGAAAAGGTGACACGTGTTTATAATAAAGAAGAAAGCAGATTGCTGAAGAAGATTCACAATTAAAGATAAGTCTCCTTCCCACACTTTAGTAAAGGGAGGGAGCCATCAGCAGAGAAAGGAGGCATACAGCAAGAGACGAAATCAATACCCCTCACACAGTCCAGAGAGAGAAGCTGCAGGGTGCTGTTTGTCCTGCCCTTTTATTCTATCAAATTCCCCTTGTATCTTTTATCAATTTAAATTGCGTGACCGAGCACTCATTAAATGATTCAGAGTGGGTATCTTTTCTGTCCCAAGAGCTTTGACTAACATCTGCCTTAGAGGCTTGATAAAGCTGTTTTATCACTTCCTCAGTAATTTAATGATTCTATGCACTTACATGGTATTTACACCAAGAGTCTCTATAAACACGATGTCATTTGATTCTTATCCTCAGCTGCAATGGAACATAAATAAACAAGTAGAGTTAGTAGCTATTCCATATTACAGATGGGAAATCTGAGGCTTAGAGGGTAAAGAATGATGTTCAGAGGGCAATGGAGGTGGAACAGGAACCAGGATAACTCTGACAGGGACAACCAGGAGCTCTCATACATCATCTGGAAGGAATAGTTTTTTTTCTCCCACTTTCTCTAGGCCTCACCCATAGGCACCTGCCTGAGCTCTATATTCTTCATTCTGCTGGTCTTCTCCAAACACTTCAATGACAGTGTTCATGCCAAATAACCTCAGCCTGTGGGCTATAGCAATTGGAGCAGAGATGGTCACCTGAACCAGGGTAAAATCAATCCATTGCCTGGGCTAAGCCAATCAGATTCTGAATTGTGGAGATTAAGAACTATTATTTCTTAAGCGTGTCCTATGAACCAGGAATAGCACAGAACACTTGGAATTCATTTTATTTTCACAAGAAGCTTAGATTGATCATTATTGCCCTCATTAGATAGATAAGGAAACTAAAATTCAGAAAGTTAAGGGTCATGATCAAGGTTACACAGCTGGTAATTAGCAAAGCTGAAATTCATTCTTGCGTATGTCTGACCAGAGCCTGTGCTTTTAACCACTGTGTGGTGCTGCTTCCCTTAGTGGGTCCCAGCTCTCCCTCAGCCACCCAGTATTCTGTACCCCAATATCCAACCCTCTACTGAGCAACATGCAGTTCCCCAAATGTATCACACTGGTTGTCACCTGAATGACATGTTGTTCCTTCTGCCTTTCATGCCACCCCTAGATATGCCATTTGCTAGCAGTCAGTCTTTGGGCAAGTTATTACTCTCATTAACCTCAATTTCCTCGTGTCTAGGGAACACACTGATTATAGCACTTAACTCACAAGGTCAATGTGAGGATCAAGGGAGGGCCGTGAAAGCACTTTATAAACTTTAAAGTCCTGTACCAATATCAGCTACCATAGTACAAAATTATGAACGTCTGGGGGCTAAGACAGGAAGGGAAGTTAAAAGATAAAAGCATTTGCTGTGTTGAACTGGTAGATGCAGATTTGTTCTATATGCTAGTAATAGAAATAAGTTTTACAAAAGTACGATGAAAAAAATGGAGAATTGTAATAAAAGCTACAAAAGAAGCAAATTGTAAAGGGTAGGGTGGGCTGGGGTTGGATTCTCTGAACCCCAGAGAGAAGAAAGAGATTGACGGGTATGAGAACCCACAGAAGGGGTTTCAGGACAGGGGTAAGAGTGGAGAGTCACTTTAGAAAGTTGTTGCAGTTGTCCAGGCAAGAGATGATGATATTTGATAGTGAATAGGAGGACAGGTAGAGAGAAGTGGATGAACTCAAGCCTCCAAAGGCTTGCTCAGTCAAATCCAGTGATGAGAGGTTGAAAGCTTTTCCCTAAGATCAGGAACAGGATAAGGAT
>NW_007732077.1:15842-16238 GCF_000696425.1 Galeopterus variegatus | reverse complement strand
TCTGGACACCCCATGGCCCAGTTAAGTTGACACGTAAAATTAACCATCACAACAACAATGAGCACACATTATACAATGCTAACTAGGATTTGTCTGTATAGTAAGTTGGTTGAGAGCCTTGGTTTGAATCCAGCCTCTCTCACTTTCTAGCTACATGTCTTTGGTTAAGCTGTTTAACTTCTCCGAGCCTCCGCTATAAAATTCAGGTAATGGGAGGAATCTACATGGTGAGGTTGATTGGTGAATTAAATGAGATACTATGTGTGAAGTTCTAGCGTCACACATTAAGTGCTCAACAAATTTGAACTGTCATTATCATGATCATTATATTATGAATTTTGAGGTTATGCATTGTGTCAGTTATCAATGCATTGCCTCTCAGCTCCAAATTCATTC
>NW_007732077.1:12558-15197 GCF_000696425.1 Galeopterus variegatus | reverse complement strand
ATTTTGAGGTTATGCATTGTGTCAGTTATCAATGCATTGCCTCTCAGCTCCAAATTCATTCTTCAGTGTTTTCTGCTCCATATAGACGACTTTTTAAGCATTTAAGCTGAGCACGATGCTAAACTTTCTCAGCAGAGGGCGCTGAGGGAACATCGCAGGAGGAAGAGGTTTCTGTTACTGGCTCCAGCTGCTGCACCACTGGACGGCAATGAGGGAATGAGATGTACCCTGGGTAGTATGGGTCGGGTTAAGAAAGAAAAACTTACCTGGGATTCTCAGACCCTGGGGAAGGCTTTGGGACCCTGGTAAGTTTTTCTGCTGGGACCCCAAGAAGGGTCCAACCCTTCCCAAACTGATGTTAGGTGATGGTGTCCCCCCATGGTGAGTGGTACAACTGCAGCGGAAAGCGCCGGACTTCGGATCCAGAAACCAGGTAACCCTGCCCGTCTATGCCCACCTTCCTGTTGCTATTGAGCCAAACACCATCAAGTCCTTTATCCTGGATAGAAAGCTCCAGGTTTTCAAGGAAAGGCCAGCACAGGTCAACTTCCCAGGCTTGGTGTACGGCAAGGAAAGAAAAAACTAAGGTGGGTTTGGAAAAATCGTTCCCCAGAGTGAGCCTTAGGTATCCTACTTTTTCTAAAGTACCCCAATTAACTTAAGGGTGCAGACAAGAAGGAGGACCACTAGGTCAATCGCTTGGGCCCTGAGATCAGAATTCTGGCTGCCTCTCACTTGCTGTATGAATTTGGATAAAATCTTCTCTGGGCTTGGCTTTCTTCCTCTATAATTTGAGGAGCATGGGGTGGGGGGGTTCAATAAGGTCTTGTGAGCAAAACCCAAAGCCCTTTTAGCACAGTGCCTGGTACATAGTAGGTCCTCAATACAAGGTTACTTTTTTTTCTTGTTGCTGCCAAATAACCAATTCCAGTTCTCCAGTCTCCGGGGGAACTCACCACACCTTCACTGGGGATAGTGGCAGCAGAGGAGGATTGTGATTGAGACTCCCCTCCCCGAGGCAAGGGGCAGGCATGTGTTCCAGGCCAGGTGATCAGATGCTCCCTCCCTGGCACAGGAACTGTAAACAGATGTTGCCTTTTTCACCTGAGTTGATAATGCCCTAACCACACTGTCTTTGGCAGGTGAATGTTCCCAAGGGTCTTCCTTTCTGGACTTTCAGAACTCCAGTTTTATCCCATTCTCCGATTCTCCGGGCTCCCGTGGATTCTGTGAACATGGGTTATCTTCTCAGTTTATTCCTTTTTTCCTGAGTCAAAGTTGGCTACTGTGGCTTATGACCAAAGACCCCTGACACTGACAACTGGAAAAGAGAGAACTCCAAATCCACCACTGCAGAGAGAGGGCATACTCAGCTATCCCCCAGTCCTTCTGAAGGGAAGACTGAATACTGGGGGACACTAGGAGGCACTGCAAATCCTCAAAGTGACCTTCAAGGCCCTGCAGGATCTTGGCCCACCATCTCTCTGGCCCACATCCTGCCACTCTCCGCCTTGCTCATGCCACTCCAGCCCCATGGGCCACCTTGCTATTTGTCACCCTCAGTGGGCACACTCCCACCTCAGGGCCTTTGCACTTGCTGGTTCCTTTGCCTGAATTCCTCTCCCTCCAGAAATCCCCATGGCCTCCTCCTTCTCTTTGCTCAAATGTCACATGCTAGGTGGGGCCTCCCTCAACCCCACCTGTCTGGGCCTTCCCTGTATCCTTTGTTTTCCTCCAGAACCCTTTAACATACTATGACATGGTATTTTCTGGTTTATTTTGTGGTCTACCTTCTAAGCGCCACAAGAGCAGGGGTTTTTGCTCACTGTCTTGCTCACTTGGAAATGTCCAGCACAGTAACCTGGCACATAACAGGTGCTAAATAAATATTTGTTGACTTGAGTTGCATTCTGGGTGGACACAGTCAGGGACCTGGGGTGCGGGAGCGTGGGGATTGAGGAGTGGGGGAGGGTGGGAGTAGGAGGGTAGGGAAAGATGAGGGGTTCTCCTGAGACAAGCCAAGAGAGGTTCAATCTGCAAAGCCCACTGCTTGTCCAGCCCTAGGGATTCTAGCTGACAGATGCCTCCTGTAGGGTACAGACTCCTGGAAGGACCACATTCCCCCAGTGGCCTGCATGTAGGAGAGCGAGTCACTTAAGTCCTGGCCTCTCCTGGATGGAAACCCAATATATTTTGAGAGACTCTCAATAGTGATAATAATAATAACAGCAGTGGCAGCTACCACTGATGGTTGCTGACACTTTTTGCCTGGGTCTGTGTTAAGCTCTTTACATTTAATATCTCATTTAAATCTCAGGTCATTCTGAGACCTATTATACCCATTTTATACCCTATTATACCCATTTTAAAGATAAGAAAACTGAGGCTCGGAGAATGTCAGTAGTAGCCTCAACTATCTCCCGTCACTTCCTCCAGCCTGGCACATACCAGACTTTCTGTAAGTGATGTTTTCCTTCCCTGCCCCATATAGGGGGTGGGACCTGGGGCGTTGGGCATGGAGGCTCGGGCGTGCGTCAGTCGCGCAGGATCCTCCCGCGGGCGACCTCGGCCACCCCGCGCGCGGTGGCTTTCCGGAGGGGTGGGGCGGCTGCGCGGCCGGTCCTGACGTCGGTCGCCCT
>NW_007732077.1:11367-12396 GCF_000696425.1 Galeopterus variegatus | reverse complement strand
CCAGGCAGAGGCTGCTACGCACCGTCAAGAAGGAGGTAGGTGCCGGGGCGAGGGCGTGGGGCGCGACCCCCCGGGAGAGGGGACAGCCACAACCATGCGGAGAAAATCGTCTCCATGGAGGGGTGGCCCCTGGCGGCGGAGGACGGCCCCCTAAGGTGTGGTGCTCACCTGGGTGGGCATTTACCTTCCCCGGGTCTGAAGGCAAGGAGGGTGAGTTTGATGGTAGGGAGATGCGACTCCAGGTATGGGGGCACCTCTGGATGTTTTTAAGCCTTGTGCAGGGGCGGATGCAGCCTGAGGGCCCCCCAGGTGTGGGGCATACGTGGATGTGCCTGGGTAGGACCCCCTCTTGTGGAGGAGCAGGTAGGTGGGTCTCAGGGAGGGGATCTTTAAGGTGAGACCAGCTCCTTGGGGGCTGGCAGGGCATGTTGGGGTGCCGAACACGGCTGCAGAAGAGGGACCAGACTTGAGGAAAGGAGAGAGGTTCAATCTGCAAAAATACAGCTTCTCTCCCCCACCCCACAAATTCTCAGTCCTTGGATCCACGCCTCTGAGAGTCTCCTGTCAGTGAGCTGCTCCCCTGGCACACAGGGTTCCCTCACCCCTCACCTCCACTCCTCACAGGCCGAGTCAGGCAGGCTTTGCTGCCCCTCAGTCCCTTCACTCCCCCTGGGGCCATGGGGAGCCCAGTCTAGCCTCTAGATTAATAGACAGTGACCTCCCAGGACCCCATAGAGGGGGAGAGATTATAGTGGTGGGGGCCTGGACTATGTGCGTGCGTGTGTGGATGTGGGTGCACACGCCTGTGTGGGTGAGGACATGTGGCTGTGAGTGTGTGTATATGAGAACATCTGTGCATCCATCTGGAGATATCCAAGTATATCTCTGTGTATTGTGTATACCTGTGTGTTTGTCTCTGTATATATCGGTTTTCGTGAGTCTATGTATGTGCATCTGTGTGACACATGAGTCTGTGTGAACAAGTGACACTGTGACTGTGTGCATGTGTGCGTATGTGTGTGTATTGCC
>NW_007732077.1:0-10359 GCF_000696425.1 Galeopterus variegatus | reverse complement strand
AGTCTGTGTGAACAAGTGACACTGTGACTGTGTGCATGTGTGCGTATGTGTGTGTATTGCCCTCTCCCTGTCGCCCCCCCCGCCCCCCCGTTCCTCAGCCTGAGACCCCATTCATTGCCTTGTGAGTCCTTAGCCCAAGACCTTGCATGGCTGCAGACCTTATGGGCTGACCTGGTCCCTGTGCCTTGCTCTCTGCATGTGAGTGCATGTGTGTGTGTGTGTTTCGTGTGTGTTTTGGAGGTGTCGGCATGTGGCGGCAGCACTGAGCACCATCGAAGGGCCCCTCCCTGCACAGTAGCAGACAGCCACCAAGGGCAGCTTTAAGGCTGGGACCTGTTGCTGCCTCTCCCTCCTTGGGGAAGTGTGAGTATGTGTCTGTGTGTCTGTGTCTCTGTGTGTGGCATGTCACATTTTGTTTAAAGAATCAGCTCCAGGGTTGGTTGCACATTCTATCATTTTCAAATAAGGAGACATGCACGATACCTTGGATCCCTCAGAAAGGCCCAGAAATTTTCAGCTTAGCCCTTGTGAAGACCCCTGTGGGGACCTGAAGGGAGCTCTGTTCTAGACCCTCTTTCTAACAAAACCCACAGACCCACAACATTCTCATGACTATTTCAGGAGAGGGGCATGTATGGACCCAACAAAAGCCTTAAACCTGTCTTTTTGGTCTCTGTTTAACCAAACCTAGATTTAATATGTGCTCCCCAGATGTTTTCACCTGGGATGGCTTTGTTTTTAAGGAAATGATTGGTTGGTTCAATTGGGAAGGAGGCTGGAGGCAGAAGACAGCGTCAGCAAGACATCTGGGGAGGGCCCTGGCTGAGTCCTACTCCCAGCTCTACTACCAGCTCCCTCGGTGCCCTGTACAAGTCCCTTCCCCGCTCTAGGACTCAGTTTCCCCATCTGCAGAAGGGTGCGTTTTCCCCGATGTCTTTCAAGGTCCAGTCCAAGTCAGTCTAGTTTGGGTTACTGGGCAGGCTGTAGGGGACATGTCACCCCTGGTGATCAGCAGTCTGGGCCTGCATCCTTTCTCCTAGGGGCAGCCGGGGTTAGGACTTGAAGTGAGCTTTCTGCCCGGCTTGCAGCCAAGGCCAGCTCCTGATCAGAAGAACCTCATGACATCCTGCTTGGTGCCCAAGGGAGGCAGAGGAAGAACTTAGGTTGGGCAGATCCATTGAACCCTGCATCTGAAATCAGAAGGCAGGATTCACAGTTGCAAGTGGGTGGCTGTTTCTAAATTCTGCATTTCTTTGGCCAATCATTTGAGGAGTCAGAGCTTCCATTTATGGGGAGCTACTATGTGCAGTGCCTTATGAGGTGGGTGAGGGGTAATCCCCATTTTACAGACAAGGAAGCTGAGTCTCAGAAAGGGAGAATGACTTGCTCAAAAGCATCCAGTGAAGAAGGGGCAGAGTTGGGACTTACCTTCCAGGTCTGTCTGACATCAGAACCAAGCTCTTACCCTCCCATACTATCCACATCTACACAATGCCACCACCTCGGGATGTTTGGGTGGTATAATTTCCATTGTACAGATGAGGACACTCAGGGCCAGAGAGAGTAAGTGATGTTCCAAGGACACAGAACCAGTGCAGACAGGTTCAAGTCTTCTGTCTCTGAGCCCCCTGTTCAGCATGGGTGCCCCTACAGGCATGGCAACAAGTCTGTGCCCCAAAAGCAGACCTCCTCTGTCCTTTTCTTCCTTTGCTCCCCTCTTTGGCGGCATCTCCCCCAATGTCAGGGAACCAGTCTCTAGTGGAATGAAGGGAAAGCTCTTTGCATATAAATCTGAGAGTTGAGTCAGGTCTTACTTTTCCCCATCCACTGGGTTAAGAGAAGTCACATCCCTGCCTGTCACAGTCTCACCCAGAGGTGTCTCCCACCCTTCTTTCTGGAAGGGGTGCATTAACAATCAGCTTCTCTAGATAGGCCAGGCAGTTCTGCAAGCTTTGCGTGAACCACTGCAGCCACCAAGGGGCCAGCAGAGAGACTGTGGGCTGGAAGCTCTGTCCAGTGCTGACCTAGGGAGCCAGTAGGATGTAGCACCCATGTGGCAGGCCAGGAAGGAGCTTCTGGCTCAGGCGGGGCTGGGTTCAAATCCCAGATTCATTTATTTACTGAGGGTTATGTGTCAGACACTAGGCTAGGTTCTGTGAATATAACATTGAACAAGATGAGCCTCATCCCTGCCCTCCTGGGGCTGACATTGCATCAGGGAAGAAGACAAACCCGGACAGATACTCAGGCATAATTACAAAGATAATTACAGACTGTGCACAGAGGTCTGAGGGTAGGCACTTGGCACCACAGGAACATAAAACAGGGAGAACTTCCCATATGCAGGGGCCCCAGGACATGATGTTTAAGAATATACATGAAAAATAAATAGGCCTTTTAGGTAAAGGTATGGGATGGGGGAGATGAGGGAAAACCATTCCTGGCAGAGTGAATGGTGTATGCAAAGACTTTATGGCTGGAGGAGCATGGTGAATTTGAAGGAATTGAAGTGGCTGGAGCAGAGAGAAAAGAGAACGGTGCTGGTTACAGAGGAGGCAGAGCATGTGGTCTTACCCTAAAAGCTAGAGGAAAGGAATGGTAGGACATGGGGAATAAGGCAAGAAGGGGATGGAGCTGAAATTGTTTGTTAATTGCACAATCTTGGACAAGCATCTGTCTTTACCTTCACAAGCATAATCTGGCAACCCTACCTCCCGGTACATTTGGCAATGTGTGGAAACACTTTTGGTTGTTACAGCTGTGGGTGCTACTGGCATCTAGTGGGATGAGGCCAAGATGCTGCTCAACTCCCTGCAATGCACAGGACATGCCCCAGCCCCCACCCCCACCCCACACACATACACACAAAATACCCAGCCCAGGATAGCAAGGCTGCTAAGGTTGGAAAACCTGCTCTAGCTTGACCCTACAGACCCCCTGCCCCACCACACCTCCTCACCTGTCTAGGCTGGCCTGATACAAATGTCCTATTCTTGAACAACTCATTCTCACTTCTTTTAAATTGTTTGTATGTACATTTGAGGTTCCAGAAAGAGTGAGGGGCAATGGAGTAAGGTCTTGGCTCCCTAGCCATGTCATTTGAGACCATCTTCCCTAGAATGCCTCAGACTTTCACCTGTAAAATGGGCTTAAGCCACAGGAGAGAGACTGGCTGGACTGTGTGATAACACTGGTAATTCCTGATTGCTCCCTGTTTATGGAGGGTTTGCTCTGTGACATTTGCTTCCCATGCATTATCTCCTTTACTTCTCACAACAATCCTAAGAGGGAGAATCACCAGCTCTTTTAATTGGTTGATGAGTAACTGGAGGCACAGAGAGGTTACATGGTTTGCTTTAAGATTACACAGTCAGTCCTTGAAGTCAGGGTTCACACCCCACTTTGTCAGGATCTGAAAGGTGGCCTTGTGACCCTGGTTTACAGAGAGCAGTGGTAGAGAACTGTGCACTTCAGAGGAGTCCCTGGAAACATGACCTGGGGTCAGGTATGTGTAGGGGAAAGAGATGAGGCAGGAAAGGTCCATTCAGTCCAGCTAGTGCAGAGCTGTAAATACCAGGCTGCAGCATTTGGACTACTCCAGCAGATAGCAGGAGCTGTAGAAGATATAGAGCAAGGGAGCTTTTGCCAATAGCTGTATTTCAGGAAGTTTCAGCTGATAGCAGGGACCCAGATGGACATTTTCTGCCAGCTCATAGAAAGAAATTTCCTCCCTTTCTTCCTTCCTTCTTCAAAGTTTTATTGAGCATCTACTATGTCCTACGCCCTGTTCTGGAAGCTGCAGATTGAGAAGTAAATAAAGCAGAGTTTTTACTCACATGCTCTCATTGAGTGTAAAATCTAGTGGGGGACCAATAAATAAACAATGAACACATGTTGAAGGTGACAAATGCTCTGAGGGACATAAAGGCTGGAGAGGGATGGGAAGGGCTTGCCAGAGGAGATGGTCAGCGATGGCCTCTCTGGTGGGATGACATTTGAGCAGAGATCTGAAGGAAGGGAGGGAGTGGTGTAGATATCTGCAGGAAGAATGTGCCTGGAAGAGGGAACAGCATATGCAAAAGCCTTGAGTTGGGAACAGAATAGCAAGGAAGCCAGTGAGGCTGGAGCTGAGAGAACAAGAGTAGAGATAAGGTCAGAGAAAGAACAAGAGACTGATCATGCAGGGCCCATGGCCATCAAAGGCTTTGGCGATGGCCTCTCTGGTGGGATGACATTTGAGCAGAGATCTGAAGGAAGGGAGGGAGTGGTGTAGATATCTGCAGGAAGAATGTGCCTGGCAGAGGGAACAGCATATGCAAAAGCCTTGAGTTGGGAACAGAATAGCAAGGAAGCCAGTGAGGCTGGAGCCGAGAGAACAAGAGTAGAGATAAGGTCAGAGAAAGAACAAGAGACTGATCATGCAGGGCCCATGGCCATCAAAGGCTTTGCCTTTTACTCTGGGTGAGTGGGCGCTATGGTGGGGGGTACTGAGCAAGGGAGGATCAGGTAGGGGGATAAGTGTAGGAAGGAAAGACACCAGATCATCAGGCAAGAGAAGAGACTTCTGTGTTGTTCTCTGCTGGGCCTTTAATTCTTGGGCTAAAAATCACAGCCCCTCCATCCACCACTCCCCTCCTGTGCTAAGTAAGGGCTCCAAAAATGCTTGCCAATCGAATGAATGCAGGAATACCAGGTGGGATATTTGGGGGCTCTCTGATGCTTGTAGGATTGACTCAAATCAGCTTGTGTGCATCGTGTTTGCGGGCTTAAGAGGGCAGAAATTCTCATGAATAATGCAGCCATATCCGCACGATACACTTTGGTGCTTTTTCAGGTCTCTGGCAATGTGGCTTCCGGGAGGTTTTGATCTTGATGGGTGTCTGCAGCAGTGTGCATCGTGTTTGCGGGCTTAAGAGGGCAGAAATTCTCATGAATAATGCAGCCATATCCACACGATACACTTTGGTGCTTTTTCAGGTCTCTGGCAATGTGGCTTCCGGGAGGTTTTGATCTTGATGGGTGTCTGCAGCGGGCTTGGGCGCCCTGTTTTGATGTGGCAAGGGTGACAGGAGGGCCCCTGCCTTTCTTGCTTCCTTATGTTTCCTGTGCCGTCTGGCTGGGTCTCCCTCTGCAGCAACCTCGTGAGGTGCTCGGGGAGCTGGTGGTAGCATTGTTTCTGGTTGGCAGGTAGGAAAGAGCATGTTTGTCACCACTACAGGTCCACATTTGCTGGCTGCAAAACCCAGGGTGGAAAGTGAGAAGGACTGAGTCCTTGTTCCAACCCTGACCCTAACAAACCGTGTGGCTCTTAGCTGGCCCCTTCTCATAGTCTCACTTTCCTGCTTTCTAAGTGGACGAGGTTGGATGGCCCCAGGATTCTAAGAACCTCATCTAATTTGGCTGGTGTCACTTTCTGAGAGCCAAGTCTTCCACGTTTTCACTACTCTGAATTTGCCAAGTCTGTACTTAAGACTTATTAAAACTCAATAGCTGATAAGACATTTTGGGAGGCTCCACTCCACTCAAGGAAAACTCAGACTCCACTAAAGCCATTCTAATGGATAAAGATTTTTTAAAAAACAGCATATAGTGAGCATTTTGTTGGGATGACCTCATTTAATTATCCCCAGTGTTCCATGAAGTGCATAATACACCCCCTCTTATGGATAAGGAAATCAAGGCACAGAGATGGCAAGTAACTGGCTTAAGGTCATGGAGATTGTCAGTGGTCCAGCCTGGGGGCCTGGCTCCAAAACCCCTGTGCTGCAACTCTAGAGCAACAACCAAAAACCCACCATGGTTATGAGCTATGCTAAGAGTATGGCGTAGGGAAGAGGGCCAAGTTTTGTAACTAGACAGCCCTGGGTTCAAATTGTAGCCTTGCCATTTAGTAGCTATGTGAACCTCTCTGATATTAGTTTCCTCATGTGTCACGCAGCAGGGCTGCTATGCTCGCACTGTCAGGCAGTCAGCAGTATCTACAGAGTGGCCAGGCAGAGAGCTTGGCTCACCCTGCCTGCAGCGGATGGACTCAGTGGCAGAAGGACACTTTGCTGCCCTTTCTGTTCACCTCTGATCTTGCAAATGCCTTCAACATGTGATCTTGCTCTCCCCGGGTAAGCTCTAGGCTGGGGGTTAAGCACCCCCCAGAGAAGCGCTGGAGAATGAATGGGAAGGGGTATTTTTTGAGGTCCAAAGGGACGAGCCCTTGAGTAGAAGTTAGAAGGGCGAGTCTTGGCTGGCTGCGTCGCCCTCCTGGGGTAGGAAGCTGGGTCCTCCCTCTGGGTCTGGGTGCCCATCAGCCCCATGGAGAGGATCCCTCAGCCCAAGGAGGTCAGAGTCCCTGGTAAGCCTCCTGGCCCTGCTGTTTAGTTGCTGTGAGCCCCTGGGCAAGGGGGCTAAGAGTGCTAAGCTCAGATGGGGGCAGTGTATTTTTCTTCCTTATAGTGATATGAGAAGATGGGAGAGGAATAGATTTTTGCGCTTTTTTCTTTGCACAATTTTGGAGGAACTCAGATGGTGGGCGTTTATAAAGGACAGCAACAGTAAGACCCCATTTGAAAATCAGATACCTAAGGCCCTGAAAGTTCAAGAGACATGGTGACACTTGGGGCATTGAATAAATTCACGTTTAATCGTTTAATTATTATTATTTAGTAAATTGTGCTTACTTAGTAAATTAGAATTATGGCAACTGCCATTTACCGAACATTGCTCTATGTGCTTTTCTTTCTCACATTTAATCCACAAAGCCATCTTCCTATAGAGTAGGTGCATCACAACTCCTCTTTACCAACAAAGAAATTGAAGATCAGAGAGGTTAAAAAACTGAACCAAGGTCACACATCTGAGAAGCAGCAGAATAGGGTATTTTAGCCAGCGCCATTCTCCATCCATTTCAAATTGGATAAACCCTAATGAAACTAGCTAGAATGATAACTAAATGTATAAACATAAAGTGAAAGGAAAATAGAGGCCAAAAAACTGATTTCTTGGTTCAAGTGTTTGGGAAGTTTGGGGTGATCTGGCTTCAGGTACACCTATACCCAGGGGCTTCAATGATGTCATCTGGACACTGTCTCTCTCCATCTCTCTGCACTGCCTTCCTGTGTTGGCTTTATGCTCAGCCTCTCTCTGTGGGGAGGTAGAGTGTTGCCCAACAGCTCTAGGGGCACAATCTGCCAGTTTGGCATCATAGCAAAGAAAGAGCGTCCCTTCCTAATGGTTCTAGCAAAAGTCTTAGGATTAGGTCTCACTGGGACAGCCTGGGTCACTCGCTCCTTTTGCGCCAATCACAGTAGGAGGGATTGCTCTGATTGGTCAAGCCTGGAGGGCTGAAAGATGGAGTCAGCCCTGTGAGAGAGAGGAAGGGGCACCAGAGGAGAGTCAAGGTGAAATGACCATACAGGGAGGTGGAAACCAGACAAACCACAGATGTCTACATCAAAGAGGTGAGGTGCCAGCGTTTGGAGCTCAGCCTCTAACAGTGAGGGTGTCCACTCTGCGCTCTGTGCCTGCCGATGGTCCCACCTGCTGCCTGAGGACTTACTGTGTAGCAAGTGTCTGCTGGATGAAGCATTTATATTCTAAGAGTGTGCAAACCCCTGGTATTGTACAAACACTTTGTACTTGCCATATGGAGAGAGGATCCTCAGCTTTCATCAGTAGTTCAAAGGGGTCCCTAACCCAAATACCCAAATATGGTTCAGAATCACCATGTGTCTTAGTCATATAGGACTGCTCTAGCAAAGTACCATAGACTGAGTGGCTTTTAAACAACAGAAATATATTTCTTAATTTCTGGCGGCTGGTGCCAGCATGGTCAGGTTTTGGTGAGGACCCTCTTCTAGGTTACAGACTGCCACCTTCTCATTGTATCCACACATGGGGGAAAGGGGAAGAGAGAACTCTTTGGGGTTGCTTTTATAAGGACACCAATCCTATTCAAGAGGCCTATACCCTCATGGCCTAATTATCTCCTAAAGACCCCACCTCCTATTACCATCACTTGGGGGGGCAGGATTTCAACATATGAATTTGAGGGGGGCACATTCAGTCTATAACACCCTGCAAGACAGCATGATACAAAGATGAATACAATACAGTTTCCTGTCCTTAGTGTGCTCTGAAATGAACTGGTGCCTTCTAACTTCTAAACCAGTGAGATTTCTAATAATAATAATAATAATAACAAATATAATTAGCATTTCCTGGACACCTACTATGTTCCAGACCTACCCTGTCCAATATGTTAGCCACTAGTCACAAGTGCTTATTTACATTTCAATTAAGTTAAATTACATTAAATTTAAAATGCAATTCATTGATCACACTAGCAATGTTTCAAGTGGTCAAGAGCCACATGTGGCTAGTGATACCATATGGGACAGCACAGGTATAGTGCATTTCCAGAAAATTCTATTATGTTCTAGAGTTCTAGATATTATGCTAAGTGCTTTATATGCATTAACATATTTAATGTCAAAAGAAAAAAGCCGACATTAAGAGGGGGAAGTCCTTTTTATTATCCCATTTTACAGATGAGTAAATTGAAGCACAGAGAAGTGAAGTGACTTGCCCAAGGTCACACATCTGGTAAGAGGTGGAGACAGGATTTGAAGCCAGCCTTTTCCTTCTAAGATCGGGAAGATGAGGTTAGTTCATTTTCTGGTTCACCTGTGTGTGTTTTAAGCAACCATCTGGGAATTTCATTTCTTATTTTTCTGCAGCTGCCCAAACCTCCCAAAGTTTGGGCAGTCTTCTGGAGAAGCTGGGTGAGCCCTGGAGTCTGTGTGCCTCTTCCTCATCCAGGAGGCCCATGGGTCTGTGGAGATGGGCATATTGCCAGGGGAGCCCTGCCACATGCAGGGAGGCCTAGCACCCAGCAGAAGGCTGGCTAGTCTCCAGGGTGTGGGCTGGGAATTGACACATGCATGCCTGTTTCTCCAGAATGGAAGGAGGCCAGGGGATTGTCTTCACAGCTCCATCATCTCCATCAGTGCCTATGTGTGGGGGCATCAGCCTGAATCAAGCATTGGGGGGACCTTCTTTCAAGGGGGGTCTGAGGAGCTGGGCAGGGTGGTAAGGAGAGGCCCATTTGTTGGAATCCCATTCCCAGCCCCAGAACACCCCTTCTTTCAGGTCATGGCAGGTTGGCTGCTCCTCGAACTACTAGGGAACAATGCCTAGCGCCTATTTATACCGAGCACTTCTTTCAAGGGGGGTCTGAGGAGCTGGGCAGGGTGGTAAGGAGAGGCCCATTTGTTGGAACCCCATTCCCAGCCCCAGAACACCCCTTCTTTCAGGTCATGGCAGGTTGGCTGCTCCTCGAACTGCTAGGGAACAATGCCTAGCGCCTATTTATACCGAGCAAGTAAAAGATTAACTGGGGCTAGGGGGGCAGCAGCCAAGTCAGAGGCTCTGCTTCCCCTGTCAACCCCAACAACCAACCCCATTTAGGGCAGATTAAGTGGGGAAGAACTGGAGGAAGGATTTTCTAACACTCTGATGATCCACAGGCCACCACTTTATCACTTTATATCCCTCTCCCCTCCCTGCTCACGCCCATCACACAGGCTGTAGGATGCTCTCCTGTGGTTTTGCTTTCGTCATCTGTGCCATGTGGATGTGACAGGAAGGAAGGATGAGTGTGGACAGGAGTGGGGGCCAAGTCTGTCCTGGAATTGCATGTGAGAGAGATCCAGAAAGTAAGCTTTGATCCATTCACCAGCATTTCCTGAGCTCCTACTGTGTGCCAGGCTTGTGCTGGGCATGGGGGAGACAGCACAATAGGTGAGGTTCCTGCCCTCCTGGAGCTGACCGTCTGCAGGCAAGAGACCAACAGTGAGCAAGCCAACAGATGAGGAAGTATGATGAATTCAGAAATGGGTGAGAAAAGAGCAATGGGGAAGAGAGAGAGGCTGGGTGGGCTGGGGGTGGGGGCAGTTTATGTGGGCAGTCAGCGTGGGCCTCTCTGAGGAGGTGGCATTTGAGCTGATACCTTAAAGAGGAAAAGGAGCGGCTGTGCTGAGAACTGAGCATGGTGGAGCAAGAGCAAAGGCACTGGGGCAGGAGCTTGCAGCTTGGAGAAAAGCTGGGGAGCAGGGAGCGAGGAGGAAAGAGATGGGAGAATGAATGTCCCCCTGAGGAGGTGGCAGAAAGGGCTTCTGAGCTGACACCATCAGACATTTTCTCTACGAAGGCCCCAAAGCCCATTGCAGGGGATGGTGCTCTGAGGGCAGGGAGGAACCCGTTTGGAAGGAGGTGCTTAGCCTGTTTGCTGAAAGGTCAGGATTCCTGCCGATGTCCTTCCATTAGTGGCAGAGTGAGGAAGGGTCGTTCCTTTTTGCCTTTTTTTTT
>NW_007732076.1:216882-219772 GCF_000696425.1 Galeopterus variegatus | reverse complement strand
GGAGGTTTTGGTGATGGGACACAATAACTAACTACATTGTATATTGACAAAAAAAAATAATGAAATAAAAAGACATGAGAAAAAATAATAATAAATAAATAAATAAATTGATTAATTAATTAAATTCATTGGAGAAGAAGCATTTAAAAAATAGTTTTTAAAAATTACGATCATTGTAGAAAATTTAGAAAATAAAAATCACTTGTAATCTCAAAAAAAAAAAAAAAAAAGAAAAAAAGAAATGGAGTCAGCAATGCTAGATGACCCTTCGAAGAGGTTGCATGATCAGTGGTAGGAAAGAAAGGAAGTGATAAGTAGGAGAGGAAGTCAGGTCAAGAGAGGATTTGGACTTCTGTTTGTTGCATTTACTTGATTTTGTGTTTAAGACAGGTGAACTAGTTCGTATTTGTTGTATATTTCCGTAAGTCTCCAATATCACTCCATCCTTCAAGACTGGAACATGAAACTTTTCCATATTCCTTTGTCTCCCTCACTCATATCCCATCAATTACCATAAACTTGATTTACCTCCTGTTTCTTGAATCCAGCTCCCTTCTCTCCATCTCTGTCACCACTGTTTTGGTTCAAACACTTACCTAGATCACTTTCCACCCTCCCTTCCCCAGGTTTGTTATCCTTTAGATCCTTTCTCTAAATTACAACCAGAGTCAAGCAGAAGAAATACAAATATTTCAATACCTTCAGTAAAAGGACTATTTCCCACTGACTACACAATGAAGTTGAAACATTGTAATAGGGATAAAAAGTGCAATCAGCATCCTTAACTTTATGTCATCCCATGTCTGGCTTTAACATTTATCGGTGCTCTGGAATATTAAACTGCTAGACTTATTTTTTTGCTGAATACCCATTTTGTTTCAGGTTGAAGCGTTTCTCTGGATGACTTTCTCATTTTTTACTGGATAATTCTTACTATTTGAGATTTAGATTAATGTTCCACTTCTTAAAAAAATGTTCCTTGAAACCGAAAGATTAGATTAAGCATACCATGTCCATAGCAGCTTAAATATGTGTGTACACGCATTTTTTATTGAATTTAAATTATCTGCTTAAGTATTTGTCTTCAACACTAATGTGGGGCCCTTTATGACAGGGGACTTGCAAAATTCATTTTTGTTGTCTAGAGTCATAGCTGGTACCCTAGAGGCACTGAGTAAGTGGTTTTTAATCTGAACACTAGCTCACTATGCAGATCTAATGCTCAGTGACACTCATGAACTACAAATATCCTTTCCCAAATGAAACTTACATGCTCAGAAAGGCAACTTATATAGGAAAAAAACACAGACTTTGTGGAAAGAAGGGATAGTCTTAAAATTCTAGAACTTCTGTTCATTGGCTGTCTTTTCTGAGCCAGAAAAGACAGTCTCTCTGAGCCAGATTGTCTTCAATTGTAAAATGGTGATACTAATACATATTTTATGGTGTTACTAATATTTAGAAATATTTTCAGTAATAAAATATCTAATATTTATAAAACTATACACTTAGTATAATGCCTGGCATATAAGGGTTTATAAATGGTAATTTTTCTCCCATTTGTAAATTTCAGATTTATTCCCTGAGTATTTATTAAGCACCAACTATGAGACAGACACCATTCTAGGCACTGGATCCAACAATAAGCGAGACAAACATGATTCTTACCGCCACAGAATTTACATATTCTAATGGGAAGACCAAGACTCAGCAGACAATTACGCAATGTGTTATTTAGTTACAATTATGAAAAGTGCAACCAAGACACACAGTGTGCTATCAAGACTGCCACCCATAACTTTCTCAGTTATTAGAGAGACTTCCTCCTCTTTTTCTGGTGACTCTCCTTGTGTCAATGCAGTGTAGTGTGTGGCAGGCTGCCTGCACAGTGCCTGTGGCCCCTACTGTGGCCCTGAGCCAGCCTTACAGTGGCATTGGCTATGGTGGTGACTGTGGTTATTTAGGCACTTGGTCAATAATATTACTTTTGATTTGGAGATAATCTATCAGTGATCAATATATGAGTATATCAAGAGCCTATTAAAGCCAAAAACTGGGTTATGTACTGTAGGGAACGATAAGAAGCATGCCCTGGTCTTTAGTGTCCAGGAGCTCAGTGGTGGAAGCTCGCCCTAAACATAAGTAAACACATTTTTAAAAAAGAAGCGCCAGAGGAATTTAAAGGCAGAGATTTCCAAATGTGGATTGTTTCAGTTTGAAGATGGCATCTCATGTGGACCTTTCGGAATCAACAGAAGTTTGAATGCAGTCCCTCACTGCAATATCTAACAACTCTCACCAATAAATTGTACATTTTCAATCTCAGAATCTTCCCTCCTATCCAACAGCTACTGCATGAATTTAAGACCTTATCATTTGTCACCTGGATTATTGAAAAGACTTCCATGTGTTTCTCCTTGCTGTATTTTGAATGTGTCCCCCAAAGTTTATGTGTTGAAATTTTGATCGCTGATGCTGTGTTGTTGGGAGGTGGGGTCTAATGGGAAGTGACTGTGTCATGGGGTCACTGCCCTTATGAATGGATTGATGCTGTTAATGAGGGAGTGTGTCTGGTATTGCAGGAGTGAGCTCCTTGTAAAAGGACTGAGTTAGCCTCCCTCTTGCTCTCTCTGTCTCACCCGCTCTCTGTCCTCCTGCCATGTGATGCCTCCCACCATGTTATGACACAGCAAGAAGACACTGACCAGATGTTGGCCCTTTAATCTTGGACTTCCAAGCCTCGACAAATGTGAGCCAATGAATTTATGTTCACTGTAAATCAGCCAGTCTGTGAAATTCTGTTATAGCAGCACAAAACAAAGATAATTCTCTAATCCCTTTCTTCTTTGTTTCTAGGGTAAGCATTGCAAAAAGACAAATCCAATACTGT
>NW_007732076.1:214154-216083 GCF_000696425.1 Galeopterus variegatus | reverse complement strand
TCTAATCCCTTTCTTCTTTGTTTCTAGGGTAAGCATTGCAAAAAGACAAATCCAATACTGTCACATACCTGCATTAAATCTTTCATGAGCTTTTTAAGTTTTCAAATAAAACCCAATATTCTCAATGTGGAATTTGAGTTTTTGCATGATTCGAGTTCCGTGGTCTAATATACAGTGTAATTTCCGCATGCTAAAACCTAGCCATAGCAAACAATGCACAAATCAAAACTGGCTAATACTGTCTCATCACTCTGCTTTTCTCCCTTCTCCTTCTCCACTTTATTTTTCTAACTCCTACTATGATTCTAGGTTCAGGTCATAGGTCATCTTTCACAGGGAGCCTTTGCTGGCTCTCCTGCAATTACTGATAGGAGTGTTCATCTGCTCCCATAAAACTCTTGCCTACCTCTGCCATACCAACTGTCTTCTGCACTCACTTGTCTGCTTGTCTACTTGTAATCCTCCTTCATTAAACTGTAATCTTTTGCAACGCAAGGAGTATGTTTTTTTGTGTGTCTCCAACACCTAAAAGAGTCCCTGGCATCAAAAAAATAAAAAAGAAATAAAGAAGACTTTTTGTGTGTGTTAATAAATACATGAATTCTTGAAGTCGTGAAGGTATTCCAAATCTTAATATTAAACTGAGCAAAACGGCTGAAAAAGGAAGGTGCAACTCATTGGAAGAGAGAAAACAATCTTATTTGGCAAGAGCAGAACTCTCTGGAGAAGAGCAACAATACATAACAAGACTAGAAAGAATATGGAGCAGTGCTATTAGCTAGAACTTATCGTAATGATAAAAATTTTCTATTTTGCACTGTCTAATACAGTGGCCATTAGCCACGTGGACTGTAGGACACTTGAATGTCGTTAGTGCAGTGGAGGAACTAAATTTTGAATTTTAGACTATTTTAATTAATTTAATTTTAAATTTAAAAACCTGCTGTGGGGTTTACTATATTGGATAGCACAATAGAGACACAGTGGAGGAACTAAATTTTGAATTTTAGACTATTTTAATTCATTTAATTTTAAATTTAAAAACCTGCTGTGGGGTTTACTATATTGGATAGCACAATAGAGACAAGTGTGCAGCAGGCCTTGGATATCAGGGTAATGAGACAATACTTTCTGTAGGTAATCCAAAAAAATTGAAGTATTCTGCGCAGAAAGTTAACATAATCCAACGAGTGTCTTAATGAGTTATAAAAGCTAAATACTGAGAAGCAATGATATAAAGGCATGAAAATCATACACTGTTATAATTGGTATTCTGGTTTATTTCTTCTAGAAATTTTATTTTTTGTCTCTCACTTTAACTGTGTAATGAGGTGAAGATAATGGACAATAATTTTTTATCTAACTTACTAATGTAAAATGATAATGTAATTTTTGGAAATATTACTAATAGAATTGGAGTAAAAAGCTTGAATATCAATTATTTCCTTACTATCTAATTAATTGGATAATAAAGTTTACAAGTTGTAATTTGAAAATATTTTTACTTTTCATTGCATGTATTTTATATAATAAATAAATAATGTGTTCAGCTGATTGATCTACATCCAGAAAAATGTAGTATTGTACAGCTACCTGGCAATGGCTTAGGCATAAGGTAATTTTCCTGGAAGCAGTCTCAGGTCCACCTGATGTAAATCAGTTGATATCTATTAAAAGATTTTTAACTTCCCCTTGCTGCCTCTCAAGTGTCCATCTTTGGATAATAAATTATATGGTCACTATGTACACATTCCTATCACAAATTGCAATATACTTTTTTGAGCATATTTGAAATGCTTATGTAAACTGAACTATGAATTTAGTTTCTTTTTTCTATGGTTTACCAAAATAAGTCAAAATAATTGTATAGAGCATTCAAAACAGTACTCGGCAGAGCCTAACTGTTTAGTGAATGTCAGCTGTTATAAT
>NW_007732076.1:211469-213422 GCF_000696425.1 Galeopterus variegatus | reverse complement strand
TAACTTCCCCTTGCTGCCTCTCAAGTGTCCATCTTTGGATAATAAATTATATGGTCACTATCTACACATTCCTATCACAAATTGCAATATACTTTTTTTGAGCATATCTGAAATGCTTATGTAAACTGAACTATGAATTTAGTTTCTTTTTTCTATGGTTTACCAAAATAAGTCAAAATAATTGTACAGAGCATTCAAAACAGTACTCGGCAGAGCCTAACTGTTTAGTGAATGTCAGCTGTTATAATTCCTGTTACTTTGTGTCATGACTATTAATGTTGATTTCCAGATCTACTACTCCTCTGGGAAGGTTCGATCATCCTGGGGTGAAGTTTGCCCAGCTAGATCACACTCAGCATTAGGTAGCTTGGGTGGCTTCAGTGCTAGGCAGGACACTAGAGCATCATGAGATTTTCTGCCTTCTCCTTGGACATGGCTTTAAACATGTGTACAGAACAAGGCAGGTATAAAGCTACACTAACAGGACTAGACTGAGTGAGGGAAGAAATATGTCTGCAGTATTCCAAGATTTCTTATGTAGGAATCCTTGCATTTTTATATCAATATAATGCTCCCCAAAGTGCTGCCTATTTATACACCCAAAGCAGGTTTGCTCAAACGCATTTCAAATTACCGTGGCATTATAATATGTGGTGAGGCCAGGGGTTTTATATCACTTCATTTAGATAATACTTATATTCCTGCCTCAGAACTATGATAATTAAAGACGATGTTTAGGAAACACTTTTAAGAAATAATAACTCATTATTTTCTGACTGATTTAGAGATCATAATAGATGAAATGTATTGGGAAAATGTGAACAAAAGAACAACAAAAAGGCAAGTAAGCTAATTTAAAACAATGCCTATTTAGATATTAAGAGAATTAATGAATTAGGGGGAAGGAATAAAAATATAAGACATTTATGTGGAAGTGAAATGCATCTGGGCAGGGAGTGTTAGTTTCTTGTTTGTGTTTCTTTTCTTTTTTTTTTTAATTTTAACATAAGTGTATGATCCAAGAGAGGAAAAACCTTCAAACACACCAATGATGTTTGGATAGAATTTAAAGTAATGGATGAAAGAAATGCAGAGCCGTATGGAAATAGTCTGGGAGAGTAAAGTTGAAATCGGAGCATCTTACATGAATGAACATGGCCATCAGCAAGAGACAGGGGCTAGCATGTGAACAGAGAATTGTTAGAGGGTTTGTTATAACAATTATGCGTCCAAAGAAAATTATAGTCTTCTGAAAAAGAGAATGTTAAGATCTAAATGATTCAGGATTCTTTTTTTTTTTTTTAACCACTTGCATGTAGAATGATTTGTAGATGGTGAGAGGCTACAAGAAGNTAGTCTGGGAGAGTAAAGTTGAAATCGGAGCATCTTACATGAATGAACATGGCCATCAGCAGGAGACAGGGGCTAGCATGTGAACAGAGAATTGTTAGAGGGTTTGTTATGACAATTATGCGTCCAAAGAAAATTATAGTCTTCTGAAAAAGAGAATGTTAAGATCTAAATGATTCAGGATTCTTTTTTTTTTTTAACCACTTGCATGTAGAATGATTTGTAGATGGTGAGAGGCTACAAGAAGGTAATAATTAAATTGAATCAAGATGAAAAAAGAAGTTAGAACTCAATGGGGGCAAGGTGTAAAATTAGTGATTTAGCCTTCTTATTTGTCCTTTAATAGAGGTGAACAACACTGGTATTATTTCCAGATAATACTAAATTGGGACATATTAATAACTTCAATGAGGGTGACAGACAATGCAGAGATTCCTATACAATAATCACATGAACAAACGTATCAACAAGATTCGGTATGGAAATCCATCACAACAATATTCACCGTAGCCAAGAGATGGAATCAACCTAAATGCCCATCAACGAATGAAGGGATAAAAAGTCTGTGATACAAATACACAATGGAGGGGCCGGCCCGGTGGC
>NW_007732076.1:208853-210384 GCF_000696425.1 Galeopterus variegatus | reverse complement strand
TGCTGTCTACCCTAAGGGAATCATTGTGCAGCATATGTATGTATTGAAACAATACATGGTAACCCACAAATATGTACAAGTAAATGTTAAATTTTTCAAAACTCTTAATTTAACTAAAATGATTAAGCAGTTAAATAAAACAATGTGTTGACAAAATGCATTGTCCTTGTTTTCTTTTTGCTCCTCCACGCCACCTGATACATAGTCAATTTTTATGTTGAATCTCACAACAATTTTCGTTAAATTTCAGATGTTTAGACTTTCCCTCAGTGTAGGATGGTGATTTTCATTAGTCTGAAAGGAAATATGTTCTAAATTTAACACCAATGTTATGTCTAAAGACCCAGGCTCTGTCACCCATGGCCCAGCCAACATGACTTGTGAGAAGATGTTACTGGTATTTTTGTCAAGGACCAAAGGGGAGATTAGGACACTGAGGGAAAGAGACGTAGTGCTGCAAAAATAAGGGAAAATGGGGAATTTCCCAGGAGAGTAGAACCAAAATATTGTCAAATAAAAACAGTCTAGACTTACACAGGAATAGACATTATTCAGGAAAAAGGCTATTATTGCAATAAGGAGAAATCTCCTGTCTCAGAAATCTGCAAGCATCTCAAAATCAATAGAAAGAAGTTTTTCTTTTCTAGGGTAACAAAGGCAAGCAAAGATAAGTAGAATCTTAGAAAGTATAGTTGGGCAAGCAAGGGGAAAGGACTTGTTGGGTCTAACAGGAAAAGTGTCTTGCTGGTTCCCAGGGGAATCTGATTAGGAGGACCCATTTCACTCTTTACTGCTTGCTGAGGCTTGGAGGCAGACAGAGTTCAGGGGTCTGCAGGAAGGAGAGTGGCCTGGCTCAAGTTTGGTCAAGACAAAGCTAAGATAAGAAATGGGCAACCGTGAACACTTGGTCAGTGGTGTAGTTTGAATGTCTCATGTTGGAGCTTGATCCCCATTGTAACAGCATTAAAGCAGTGGGAAATCTGACTATGGTATTTGAAACATGGGGCCTTTAAGAGGTGATTGGATCATGAGGGCTAGGCCCTCATAAATAGATGGATACGTTCATGGATTAATGGGTTGATGGATTAGTGAGTTACCATGGGAGTAGACTGGTGGCTTTATAAGAAGAAGAAACATGCTAGCCCCTCTTGCTCAGCCCTTGCTATGTGATACCCTGCTTCACCATGCGACTCCGTAGAGAATCCCCATCCAAAAGAGGAGCCTCACCAGTTTAGCCCCCTGGACCTTGGAGTCCAAGCCTCCAAAACTGTAAGAAATAAATTTCCTTTTTTATAAATTACCCAGTTTCGAGTATTCTGTTGTAAGCAAGAGAAAATAGACTAATATACAGTCAGTATTATGCCAGCAGTATCGATATCAGACTAAGATACATACTTGGGTGGGAGGTGGTAGGCAAAATTCAAAGGGAAAACAGGATCATGGGAAACTAGTGTAGAAAACAGGACTTGTGGGCCGGCCCGGTGGCGCACTGGATAGTGCACCGCTTGGGAAGCACGGCGGTGCTCCCGCC
>NW_007732076.1:207215-208235 GCF_000696425.1 Galeopterus variegatus | reverse complement strand
GGAAAAAAAAAAAAAAAAAAAAAAAAAAAAAAAAAGAAAACAGGACTTGTTTCAGAGGTAGGAATACAGGATGATGGAGACCACATGTTGGAAATATTAGCACCGGGGCCTGTAATTCTCACCCACTTCCCCATTCATAATGTTCCCAATGCCCTGCATTGAGACAGTTACCCAGCAAATAGAAGAGAAGGTAGGAAAATAGAAGAAGCTTCTTATTGTAGCAGAATGAGAAATAGAACAAACTACTCAGGAAATAAAACTATATATGTTCATAATATGGTTCCATTATTTGAATTTTTTTTCGGATGTCACATTGTAATAAATAGTTTTAATTAAAAATTAAGCTACCTAAAATATCATCTGACAAAGTTTAAAAAATTGAATTAGAATTGTCCTGAATTATTCAAGAAGCATGACTGCCAATCTATGTTCACCAAGATGGGTGTATATTCACAATGATAGTAATGGTGTTAATATTTATTGAGTATTTACTATGTGATAAACACACTATAACATGTAATCCTCTCAATAAACTAATAGATAGATATTATCATTATTACTGTTTTTCAGAAAATGATATGCTTTACTACAATCTCATCAGGTAAGAAAACAGGACTCTGAACACTTAATTACTGGAGGTCACATAGCTCCTGAAGACAGCACCAGAGTTTGAATCCAGGTGTTTCTAATTCTAAAAGCCATGCTCTTTCCTCTGATTCTGTACTGGGTAATACACTCAGTCATATTCCAATGAACATGATTTCTTTATATGAGGTTCTGCCTTATTCAGACCATTCTTTCCATACACACTCATTTAAACTAGACCAATAGATTTAATATACTCAGATCATTACCACTGGGATCTCTGGAGGCCGCCCTTTTTGGTGTGCAATCACCTTACTTCACAATCAGTCGGTCCTGATATAACCTTCCCACGATGTCATCTTCAACTTTGTTATGGGTTCTTGAGGTTTGCAGTCTGAGTCTTGTGTGCTCGACTCAATATCAAGAACCTTTAGA
>NW_007732076.1:191070-206518 GCF_000696425.1 Galeopterus variegatus | reverse complement strand
TTTAATAAAAACAATGTCTAATGCATAGAATTATTAACTGTACTTAAAATATTCTATCATGATTCAGTTATACTTTTATTTAAAGATTTGGGAATTGGGGAAAGAAAGGAAAAAAGTAACTAACATCTATTGAGAACAAACTACGTGCCAGCTATTTCATACACAGTGTTTTATTTAATCTTATTAAATATCATATACTTGAAGTATTGTTGTCCCTCTTATTTAATTAACATTAAATAACGTAGCTAAGACTAAGAAGTGAAACAACTGAGTTAATATTGTCAATATGTTTAAAAAACTGAGACTTAAAATAAAATTTCTATGACTTAGAGCCTATAGTTTTCTTATTCATGCCTGCTACGTTCAGTCATCTGATGACCTCAGAAACTTTCCAATTGAAGATTCTGTATCACTAGATAACAGAATAAACTCAAGAACTAATCATCATGTATTTCAAAATTAATTTATCCAAACTGCAAGATTTTAGGATATCCTGCTACAAGTATAAAGCAGCCTACTCTTAAGATGTACATTAAAGACATTTGCATAAATGTAAAAACAATTTCACCCTTCTCACCTTTTTTTTTTGTTTTAGAAAATATAGCTATTATTCATGAAATATATAGGTTAACATGTAATGAGTTTATTGTTGCTATTTTAAATAAATTAATATTTTAATTATCAGTTTTAATTGCTAATGGAGAAAATATCTATAAATATAACCCACATAAACAAAAACAGTTTGGTATTCTCAAGAATTTTTAAGAGCATAAAGGAATTCTGAGTCTGAACATTTTAGAACTGCTCTTCTAAGCCAGTATCAGTGTCTTCTAAATTTCTAAAGCCCTCAAAAAACATCTAGAGCTGGTTAATAACTTCAGTAACATTGCAGTATACAAAACAAATGCCCCCAAATCAGTTGCATTTACATACTCAAATAATGAACTAACAGAAAGAGAAATAAAGAACGTAAGCCCATTTACAATGGTTATGAAAAAAAAAAAAACTAGGGATCAATTTAACCAAGGAAGTGAAAGACCTCTACAGCAAGAACTACAAACCACTTCTGAAAGAAATTAAAGAAGACACAAAAAGATGGATTGGAAGAATTAACATTGTGAAAGTGTCTATTCTACCCAAAGCAACCAACAGATTCAATGCAATCCCCATCAAACCACCAATGACATTCTTCACAGAAATGGAAAAAACAATCTTACTTTTCATATGGAAAAACAAAAGACCCCAAATAACCAAAGCAATCCTGGGGGGAGGGGGGGAGGGAGCTGGAGGCATAGCACTACCTGATTTCAAATTATACTGCATAGCTATTGTAACCAAAACAGCATGGTACTGGTATAAAAATAGACATTCAGACCAGTGGAGTAGAAATGAAAACACAGAAATCACCGCTTAGGTGATTTAGCCATCTGATATTGGACAAAGGCAACAAAAATCTACATTGAGGAAAAGACTGCATCTTCAACAAGTGGTTCTGGGAAAACTGGATATCTATATGCAGAAGAATTAAACTAGATATGCACCTCTCATCATACACTAAAATCAACCCAAAATTGATTGAAGACTTAAGTATAAGACCTGAAACTGTAACATTACTAAGGGAAAACACTTCAGCAACTAGGTCAGGGCACAGACTTTATGAACATGAGCCCAAAAGCACAAGCAGTAAAAGGAAAAATAAACAAATGGGACTACATCAAACTAAAAGGCTTCTAAACAGCAAAGGAAACAATCAACATAGTGAAATGACAACCTACAGAGTGGGAGAAAAATTTTGCTAACTATGCATCCGACAAGGGATTAATATCCATAATATACAAGGAACTCAAACAATTATTCAGTTAAAAACCAAATGACCCAATTAAAAAATGGGCAAAGGAGCTGAATAGACATTTTTCAAAGGAAGATATTCAAATAGCCAACAGGTACGTGAAAAAATGCTCGACATCACTAGTCACCAGGGAAATGCAAATTAAAACTACATGGAGATACCACTGCACCTCTGTTAGACTGGCTATAATAAAAAAGATGGGTGAATAACAAATACTGGTGAGGGTGTGGAGAGAAGGGAACATTCTTACACCGTTGGTGGGACTGTAAATTAGTACAATCACTATGGAANTCCAGAGGAATGGAAATCATCATGTCAAAGGGATACCTGCATTCCCATGTTCATCGCAGCTATGTTTACAATAGCCAGGACACGGAACCAACCTAAATGTCCATCGATGGATGACTGGTTAAGGAAACTGTGGTATATATAAACCATGGAATTCTACTCTGCCATAAAAAAGAATGAAATTCTCCCATTTGCAACAACATGGATGAGCCCAGAGAAACTTACATTGAGTGAAATAAGCAAAGCACAGAAAATAAATACTGCATGTACTGACTCATATGTGGGAACTAAGAGAGTAAGAAGGAAGGAAAGAAAGACCACAGTAGTTCGTTGGACTTGCAGAGGGAGAGAACATTCCTTGGGCTACAAAATGGAGTGGCAGAGAAAAGGTAGTGAGAGGGAGGTTGGGTATAATCGCATGGAGGACACGGGGTACAAATGCAATTTGTGGTAATGGGTATGCTGCCAGTATGAATCTGGCCCCCACATCATGGGCACGAGGGGTGACAATCAGCTTTGTATCACATGAATATCTGTAACCAATAAAAATAAATAAATAAATGCACTTCTAAAACCAAAGGGCAGAGAAAGTTTAACTACAAAGCCTAGGAGGTAAGTTTTTCAAGAATTATTAGTATTATATTCATTTTGTATTTACAACAATTTCTAGGACCTGCTTTGTGCCCAGTAAGCACGCAATACCTCCTTAACAAATAAATTGCCTTATTTAATACCCTGACCCCCAAATTCAGATACACCATTAGGAAGAGGTGTGTCCAGTAGACACAGCAACATCTTCCTAAAAATTAAGAGAATAAAGTCCCAATTTGAGATCACATCGCACAACATCACTTAAATAATAAATATGGCTTATCCAATTCTTCAACAAATATTTATAATATTAAGTGCAAGGAACTAGTTTTAGACACTAGGAAGTCAGAATTGAATACGATCAGTAGAGTTCCCGTAGTCTTGGAGCTTATGTTTTGGGGAGAGATGGCCATTATGCTATAATTTCACAATGAATGGTTGAATTATATTTGTAATAAGTATCACAAAATAGACATATATGATATTATAAGATCCTACATGGCATTTAGAAATGAAGTAAGGCTAGCTTCTTACTGTTTAGAATAAAAAGGGAAACGGCATTAACCAATACTCAGTCTGTGTAGCACTTACCCAATTTTTATTCATGTAATTATTAGCTCAGTAATTATTTGACTAATGTCTGTTTTCTCCACTCGTCTCTAAATTCCATGAGAGAAATGACTATTTCGTTCACAGCAGAACTCCCTGAATCTAACAAAGCACATGATACATGGTGAGGCATGTTGGGTGCTCAATAATACATTTGTTGAGTGAATAAATGAACAGCACATCTGTCCATAAGGCTTACTAGAGCTTCTTATTAGATTCACATACACATAGAGCTTTTTAAAATATGCAAAACTTATACTCAAAAGGAGTAACAAGGGCTAAGGATTTTTAAACTGCAATTAATTTTTGCTAAGCAAGAGCCTATTTCAGTATATTAATGTGCAAAATACACACATTCAAAACAAACCTAGTCTCCTAAGTGTTTAGCATCTGTCAGTGAACAAAAAAAAGAAAGAAAAAGAATAAAGGAATGACCGTGACCTCACGGAGGTTACATTCTAGCAAAGTCATACAAAGATAAACTAAATTTATAGCCATACGTAGTTAAAATTGCAATATATTTGGAAGAGATCAAGACAAATCAAACTTAGGAGACAAAAGGTTAAGGGAATGTATTAGTCTGCTTGGAATGCTATAAAAAGTTACTACAGACTGTGTGGCTTAAACAGAAAATATTTATTTCTCACAGTTCTGAAGGCTGGAAGTCCAAGATCAAGATGCTAGTGATTTGGTTCCTGGTGAGGATCCTTTTCCTGGCTTGCCAACAGCCACCTTTTTTGGGGGGAGGTTGGCTGGTACAGGGATCTGAACCTTTCACCTTGGTGTTACAACACTGTGCTCTAACCACCTGAGCTAATCGGCCAGCCCAGTGGCCACCTTCACAGAGTGGAGAGAGAAATATTTTTCTCTGTTTATCTTCTTATAAAGCTACTAATCCTGTCATGAGGGCCCCACCCTCATGACCTCACCTAACCCTAATTACTTCCCAAAGGCACCATCTCCAAATACCATCACAATGGGGATCAGAGCTTTAAAATATAAATTTGGGGGTGGGGGGAAAAAATCCATTGCACAACAAAGAACAAAGCACATAATTTATGCTGTAAGATAAAAGGAGAAAATGATTACAGCATGGCTGAAAGAGTGCCCTGGACTTGGAGGTATAATCACAGCTACAAACACTTAGAAGTAGACATCAAAGTGAACAAGAAACCATTGTGATCATTCCATAGACTAAGTTGAATAATGTATAAGTGAAATATGAGATTGATTTGAGATATATTTAAATTTTTAAATTCATAAAATATTAAGAATTTGACAAATTGCTGTCTAGGAAATCTAACATTGCGGACATTTAAATGAATATATTTTCCCAAACTAAAATGCAGCAAACCATACCGTGCTAGCAGAAGAATACGACGAATGGTCTGTTTTACCCATTTCTTTTCCTAGGTTCTGTGAATAAACTTCATGTAAAGTAGGTATCGGTTGAACTATCAAGAGGATAAAAGATATCATAGCTGTTTCTAGAAGAAAACAATTTGAAGAATTAGTCCATTATTTCCTGGAACCAAATATTCTTTTGTGATTACTCAGATTTTTAGCATCCAGGCAAAACACCCCATTTTCCTGAATAAAACAAAGTAAATGAGAGAAAACAATTAGCATTCATTAACTTATGCGCAAAATAATACTGCCATCTTTGAAGGGAAAAATAATGTCACTGCTTTTGTATGATTTTTCTGTGACTTCACCAGTAGTTTGAATATAGGATCTAATTAAAGATATATCATCATATATTTGTAATTATAATCTCATTGAAGAATAGTGCCCAGTCAATAGTAAAAAACTAATTCATGTTTTCAAAATATAAAGAAAAATTTAACCTTTCAATAATATGGTCTTATATTAAAAAGTACTTGAAGGAAATATAAAGTTATAGATAGTATATAACATATATATGAACTATATGTATATAAAATACAGACCATACATGTATATGAAATATATATTATCCTTGTATATCTGGAGGTAGACAGATGTGTTTGCATATACATATATGTACATTTGGTTACATGTCTATATAAAATAAGCTAGTAGTGAGGTAATATCTCCTACAAACAGTACTTTATAGCCTACGACACCTAACAAGACTATTGATGTTTAAGGTTTAAGTCTAAGTGCTCCCTAATAAAATATCATTAAGGGCCACAAAATATGATTACATTGTGTAATGCAGAATATACTAATTATCCTGATTTGAACATCACATCTTGCTTACATGAATTGATATTCAACACTGTATCCCACAGATATGTACAATCAATTATATTTCAATTAAAAAAATAAAAGAATGGTGGAAATTTGATCTCCGGTCAGAAAATTTTAAACATAGTACTTTAAAGATTAGATCAAAAGAGCAAATTAGTGAATTATGAAATAATCCTAATACAGGATGGAACAGAGCAATGAAAATATATAGAAGTATGAAAGAGAAGATAAAAAATATCAAAGGTAGACTGAGATGCTAAAAAAAACAAGAACCTACGTTGTACAATTAATTAACAATGGGTAAGAAGCAGTAAGCTCATGTTTCTCCTTTCTTTGATCATAACTCAAAAAGTCTAGTGAATGAGGAACACAGGACTTCAGTGGCAGACCGAACAGGAAAAGAAAAAAAAAAAAATAGCTAAAAATGTGAAAGCCTCAGGCTAAGGGACAAAGTTTGCAGTGGGCCTGACTCCTACTTGTGTATCAAAAGCCTTAATCAAAGTGTAGTATGGCAAACTCCCATTGCCTCCAAGCTGAAGTCTGACTTCCAGGATTTTCTGGGAACGGTGACACTGGTATCTTTATGTTTTTGAGTGGGCTACCTCAGGATGCCAGACACTGACTAGAAGAAAAGAGTCCAGCCCCCAGGAGTAAGAATTTAAAATGAAACACTCAGGAAAACTCGTCCTCACCAAACAAGTTAGAATTCTGATTCTGAGATCCACCTCTAAAGGATAAATGGATGTGTACTCTGGAGACCAAAACCACATCCCTCCATCAAGGATAAGCTGTGCCTCGGGCAGTTGGTACACACGTAGGAGTCAGGCCCACTGCCAACTATCCAGAACAGAAGCAACTGAGGAAGAGAAAACTAGAGGACACAGTTCAATGCAGATGGTGCCATCAATAGGACAAATGCAAACAGGAAAGAAAAGAACAATTCGATGAATGAGACAAAAGTGTGAACAATAAGGAAACTGGAGAAAGAGAGAATTCATTAAAATGACAACACAATTTGTGGGATAAAAATAGTGGTTGATGATGATATGGTAAAAAACAGTTGATGAGCAGAGAGGGGAAGGGAGAACAAGAGAGAAGGGGCATGAGAGAAAGAGAGAAGACTGGGAGACAGTGGAAGTCACCTCGGGTTGACACACTTTTACTGACTTCCTGTGGAAAAATAATTAATGATCTTAACAAAATTCTGCTTGTAAAGGCTTCCATCTATCTACTTATTTCAAGCTAAATACTTGATACATTCATTTCTTGTCTCCCAGCAGTAACATTAGCATATAATCAACTAAATACTCGAATAAAATCTAAGATCAGGTTAAAGGTTATGTCTAAAATGTCTGCCTTTTTACATGCTATTAACAGTTGGATAAATAAAGGGGAGCCTGGGAAGACTCTCGGTGTTTTTCTAAAACTGTGTTACTTAGTGGTACTTCTCATTGCTGGGGGTACCTCAAGCTTTAATACCTTTACCCGGGACATTGATTTGTGTATGTATGCTTGTGATGGTAAGTAACTTACAATAGAACCATTTTATAAAAATAAAGATATTTATTTTAAAAATTTAACATATTTGGAACATAAACATAAGACTTCAAAGAAATTCATGCAGACACTACTCATCGGATCAAGTAGCCCGTATACTTTAGAAGAAAAGATGTAAAGTCCTGCATTGGGTCTGCTTACTAATGGAGAAAGGGAATGCCATAGTAACCCAGAAAATGTACAAAATAATTAATATCCCCTTAATTTTAACTTTTATAATGTGGACAGACAATACATAACTAAAAGCTGAAGGTAAGATTAAAATTCCTTTCTAGCTGAGGTTATCTTCATTCTTATCAAGCCATTGAATGGTACTGACAACTTGTAGCAAAATTGACTGGTTTTAATTCCATGTGCTTTTATCCACATGCCCCTAACCCCCCAAGAAAATCCTCCTACACAGATCAAAACATCTATATAGCCCAAGAAGAAGAAAACCAAGAGTAAAACAGTCATTGTTCCTTCACAACAAATGAAAGTCTGAAGTGTGGTTGGGGAGGATGCCCTTTGTTGATTGTGACTCTTTTGACCATTTATGATGTCTTCAGCTTAAAACACATGGCTCAGATATTTCTTGTTGCCTCTAGGTTTCTCCTGTCTCAACCAGAAAGAAAATTTATGAAGACAAGTTCACCCTTCTAACACAATGGCTTTTGAGATTCTCATTTGACTGGGATATAGAGTTTGTGAAGATTGGGGGGTTAACCAATGATAATACTTAGGAAACAAATTAGGAACATAAATTGTTGACTAAACACAACTGCTTCCTAGGGATCCAATCCCACAGTGAGTGGAAATGAGTAGAGCACGGTTCCTCCTGGGAACAGAGAACACTCTGAGATGAATTACAAGTAATAAAAGAAGAAAGGCACATTCTTAACTGATGAAATTCCTGAGAAGAAAAGCCCTCATTTGTACTTTTTTCTCCTTTTATGTGAGGCTGATTTCTAAGACATTGATTTTATTGTGTGAGCTGCTGCTTTTCTGCTCAGATTTGTCTAAATGGAGAATTATCACATAATTGTTGTGATTATTTTTACTCAATTTTAATAAATGCCCTAGTATTTAATCAGTTCTTTACACCATTTAATTGATATATTATTTATGTTAGAATCTGTTAAGATGTGTAAAATATACATTAACCAAAGTAAGAAAGGGGACTTTCCCTTCCCACTCTCATTCAATCTGCAATGACCGCCTTCCCCATCACCTTGCTATATTCTTTCTCTCTTCTCCATTTCATTTTTCTCCATAACACTTATCACCATATAACATACCACGTGTGCAAAATCAGCCTAATTCTAAGATGACCTCCAGTGAATCCCATGTATAAACCCCTACTCTCGAGTCCAGGCAGGACCTGTGTCTTGCTGCTATACAATAGAATATGACAAAGGTGATGGGAAGGTCTCTCCTTTGATTAGGTTATGTTTATAAGACTCCTTTTTAGCAGACTGGAGCAAGAGCTTGTCCTGATAGCCTTAAAGAAGGAAGCTGCCAGGTTGTGAGAGGCTGTGACCATGTAACAAGAAACCATGAGGCCCTCTAGGAGCTGAAAGTGGCCCCAGTGACAGTTAACAGGAAAATTGGAACTTCAGTCCTATAGCTTCAAGCCACTGTATTCTGCCAACAATCACATGATGTTGGAAGAGAACCTGAGGTGCAGAAAGGAACACAGCCTGACCAATGCCTTCACTGTAGTCTTGCAGAAGACCCAGATAAGCCATGCCTGGACTTCTGATCCACAGACACTGTAAATTAATAAATACATGGTGCTGTATACCACCAAGTTTGTGGCAATTTCTTACCCAGTAATAGAAAACTAATATACTATGTGATTTATTTATCAATATATCTGTATACTTCTTGTCCGTCCCTCATCCCAGGAGCTCCAGGAGAACAGGGTTGTTTGTTGTTTTGCTGTTGCTGTTTTTTTTACCTCCTTTTTAAACCAGTGTCTCCAGTGCTTGGAAGATTCCTCAACACCTAGCAGGCTTTCCACAAATATATGCTAAATGAAAGAATATTTTGGAAAGTTTCAAGTTTTTATCAGTGAATATATCTTACCTTAAGGCTGCTATAAAATAAAATTCCCGATAACGTATTTTAAAATGGATTGACAATATATAAAGAATTGGTTTCCCTCTATCCGTGGCTCTATTTAAAATTTCAATTAGAAAGCTCATTTTTTAAAAAACAAAAGTGAAACATTCAAAAATTATTTTATCATGCATTCCACTAGCATATGAGGGCACTTCAAAAAGTTTGTGGGAAAACAGAATTAAAGATAAAACAAATCTTTCCGTGAACATGTTGAAGTGCCCTAACACTCATATGTTGAACACTTACAGTGTATGGGTAACTATACCAGGCACTGGGGAGCACAGAGCTGAGGTGATTCACTTCTTTCTCTTCTGTCCAGTATAGGAAATAAGTAACCCACAATTATTTAAAAGTACAAGGAATTCTCATACTAGTGGTATTAGCAAAAAAGGTCAAGAGTACCAACAGCTGTCACTGCTGTGCCATGTGCCACACCCTCTGCAAAGCACTGCACGTCTGTTTTGTCATTTTGTTCCTTACGGCCCTATGAGAAGCTGCTGTTTGTACCTTTGTTTTACAACTGAAGATAGGTTCAGCTAGTTTAGGTAACCAGTCCATAGTCACAGTAAGTGACCAAGCTGAGATTTTGACTCACATCCACCTAATTCTAGAGCCCCCAAACAATCGGTATACTAATATTTCCCAAAGATTAATGTGAATAAGTATTGCCTGAAGAGTTTGTTAAAAATGAGGATTCTAGAAGCTTGTTCTCCAGGAAATCTAGGACAAAGCTCAGAAGTATGTTTCTCTCTCTTTCTTTCCCTCCCTCTCTTTTTCTTGAGCAATTATACAATCAATTCTGATTCAGGGCATCACAAGACCACACTTTAAATACCATGGCACTATAGTATAAGTCCAGTCTTAGGGAGAGGTAAAAAGGAAGGCTTCCTGCAAGAGGTAACACTTGATAATATACAAACCAAGTAGGAACGGGGAGGGGAGCAGGTTAATGTCTAGGCCAAAATGCTAATACACAAAAAATCAAAAACAAACAAAAAAAAATCTATGTAGACTAGAGCATGCTCCAGGAGACATAAATGAATCAGATGAGACTCAGTGTGGGCATGGGGGTGTTTATGGAATCAACAGGAGAGGAAGGTAGAGGCCTGGTCATGAGAGGCCCATCTGCCACCCTAAGAAAGGTTATCACATAGTGATTAAAAGCACACTGATTAAAAGACAAACTACCTGGAGTCAGTTCCAAGCACCTCTTTTAACAGATTTGAGAATACTGATAATTTATTTATCTGCTCTGTGACTCAGTATCCTCATCTGTAAGTAGAGAAAGTAATTCTACTGAGAGACTTATTTAAATAAAGTAGTATACGCACAACACTTTGGGTAGTGTCTGGCATACAAGCATACAAATAGACATTAGCCATTAATTTTATGTTGAAGTCAATATGTTGCTCCTGAGTAATTTTTATGTCATGTCTCTCTCTGGTAGCTTTTTAGTGGCTGGATTCAATGGAGGGAAATTCTGAAAGTTAGAGCAGTTAGAAGACCATTTAACATGTGCCAAGAGTGCATAGTTTAGATAGGGATAGAGAAGCTGGGTCGGCTTTGAGAAATATTTTGGAGTAAAATTACAGTACTTGGTAAAAATTGGATGTTGGGAGTTAGAAAAAACGAGGATGACTTCCAGATTTCTGACTTTAGGCAAGTGGTGGTTTCACTAACGCATTCCCTTCACTGTGCCTGGGTATCTGCATTGTTAAGCTGTGATAGCAGATGTTGGATTTTTTATTTCCCTTTAATTAGCTGACTGTGTAAGGGGGGTGGTAATTTCCTCGGTGCTGAAAGCAACTTCGTTGATTCCTCTCCTCCAGGGACACTGAAACAGCCGATTTCACAATTTCTTCATGGTGCCTTAGCCTTGCTTCTTCTGGATGTATCTGGATTTATATCAACATACTTAAAACCTTGTTGATAACACCTGGGGTAGACTGTCAACTGGAATAAGCCTTCTAGCAAGTGTGCGCACACCTCCTCTCACTTTTAGGTTCATCAAACAAGCATATGGCATACGTTTCTGTCATTGTCAAATTACTGACACACACCACAGAAAATGCATTGCATTAATTATAGGGCTGTGTCACAAATACCTTGACACCTGAGCTGGTACCCATTATGCATGCACTAATGGTACACCTTGTATCTATCCCCCAAAGCCCAGCTACAAAATGCCAAGCATTTGTCATCATGAAGCGAAATCGTTAGGGAATATGGGTGACTTTTGACAAGTGTCTACACTTGAAGAACTCTTGATGAATAGCTAATCATGGTAGCATTTTTATATAGATAGTGAAATAAATGCCTATTTCTAATATATATAAATAATAAAGAGAAGTCCCTGATGCTATAAGAGACTCTAACCATTATCCCATAATAACAGCTTTCCTCAGTGTGTTCCTATTAGTTGCCCCTAAAGATTCAGAGCCAACTGGCTACAGGTTTATACATAAACATGAGGAATGCCAGTGGGGCATAAAGTAATAATATGTGAACAAGCATATATTTTAGAAAATCAGAACGTGGCAAGATGAAGTATTGATGTGAAGAGTAAAAATTGGAGACCCAGTGATCAGTTGGCAGGTTACTGCTGGTAAGAAAAAATGAGGGTCTGAATTGGAGCTGTGATGGCAGAGATCAGTTTGGTGTCAAAAGAGGTAATGCCAACACAGCATGTCACTTTGACAGAATCCACAGGTGTCATTCAGCAGCTTAAAATATTCAAGGATTACCCCGCATAAAGAATAAATTCAACCTCATTGACATGGCAGCCTTATGTTTCACTACATGACCTCCCATCTTCAGGATGATCTCCACCCTACTTATTCTATTTTTGCTACCAAGGATGAAATGTATCATGCTATTTTTCACTAACTCATTTCAAAATCCCACTGAACAAATAGTTATTGAGCACCTACTATATTACCTACCTGTTCCTCCAATGTCTACTACTCTAGTGATATAACCACTCAACATGAATTAGAAGTCTGAAAATCACTTAGTCACATAATCAGTGAATTTACTGAGAACCTACCATATTTTGAACACCATTCTAAGTACAGGAGATATGACAATGAACACAATAAAGTACCCACCTGCAGGGGATTTACAATCTAGCCGGGGGACCACAGTGCAAAAACAAACTGAAATATTTGCTGTGTCAGATGGCTCTAAGTACAGTGGAAAACAATAAAATGTGAGGGAATGGGAACTTAAATAAGGTGGTCAGGGAAGAATTTGCTGCCAGGGTGTATTTGAGGAGGGCCATGTAGTAGATGAAGAAGCAAGCCATGCAGGGATCCGAAGGAAGAACATTCACAGCAAAGAAAAGTGCAAATGCAAAGCCGTGCAGTGAGAGCATGTCTAGGGCATTCAAGGAGATCCCGTATGACCAGAGCAGAGTGAACATGGGTTTGACCAAAGCAGAGTGAACATGAGGGAGAGAAGTAGAAGATGAGATGACAGAGTAAATACAGGACCAGATTGCATCGACCACTGAAAAGGTTTTAGATTTTACTCAGAACAAAAATTTTGAATAGAAGAAGAATACAATGTGACCTATACTTTTTCCTAGACAACTACAAAACACAAAGATGGAAGCAGAGAGGCCAGACAAGAGACTATTACAGTAATCCTGGCAAGAGGCAATGTTATTGTGGACTACATGACCGTCGTGCAGTTAGGAGGAATCACTGGATTCTGGATATGCTTTGTTTACTTGATTGATTCACAGGTGAGATGTAGGGTGCTGGAGAAAGAGAGAACTCAAGAAGAACTCAAAAGTCAAGTTGTCATTTACTAAAAGGGGGAAGACATTAGGAGGAGCAGGTTTTAAAGAAAAGACCAAAAGTTGGGTATTAAACCACTAAGTCTGAGACACCCATCAGAAATCAAAGCAGAGTTACTGAGTAGACAGTCGGATATAGTCCTGTGTTAAGGGGAAAGACCCAAGCTGGAAATATAAATTTAGACGTTGTCATTTTTGCTTCCTAATAAGGTAGGCATTAGACATCTATGTAAATTTAAATCCATTTCAGAGTAAAATAAAAAATTCAACGAGTATCACTAGCCACACTTCACCCACTCAACTTGTCTAGTGATATCATATTAGACAACCCAGATATGGAACATTTCCGTCACCCGAGAAAGTTCTGTTGGACTGCACTAGATTGAAAGTGTGTAAGACATGAGACAGCAGACTTGAGGCAATCACCAAAGGGGTGAGTGTTTTTAAGTCTGGAGAGAGAAAGATGGTAGGTGGGAAATTTCCTTTCCTTACAACCCCACATACAATTGGTTACAAAATTCTTCTGATTTTCCTCTTAGAAGTGTATCTAGTTAATCTCCCTTTCTCCCCTTCTGCTTTCACTTTGTGTTTTCGACCTTCCTCCCTCTTGTTTGGATGATAACAGGAGCCTCCTAACTGATCTTTCCAGCGCAGGTCTGTGTCCCTCGTGTTCATCCTCTGCACCTCTAAGTAAAGATCTGACTAAGTTATTTTCCAGTTTAAAAGCTTCTAATAGCTTCATTACAGCCTATAAAGTCCAGATATGGTTTTATGACATATAAACCTTCTTTAACCTGCTGCTTCCCCTGATCTTCAGCCTCATATCTCATATTGTCTACCTTTAACGTCCACATCACAATTGTTTTGCAGTGATGAATACATTAATTACCTTGATTTGATCATCACACATTGTATACATGTATTGAAATGCAACTCTGTACCCACAAAAATGTATAATCAATACCTTTCAATAAAAAAAATAACTTTATGATCCAATAATAATGGATTCCTGGCCATCCCTTACCTTTGCCCTGCTTTTTCTAACTTCTGTTTCTCAGCTCCTTCTGGTCTCCTTTTCCTGAGCTAAATTTTTCCCCTTTGACAGACTAACTTTTACTCATTTACAGGGAAGAGCTCAAGTGCTGCCTCTTCTAGGGTCAGGTAAGATGTTCTATCTCTGTGCTATTCTAGCACCCTACACTCCTCTCTATCATAACATTTAACCCTTGTTACTGGAATTACTTGTTTATACACCTCTACAGCAGACTACAGTCTCAAAGGTCAGTGACTACACTTTCTACATTTTTCTACCTGAAAGGCTGACTACACTACCTAGCACATGGAAGGCAAGCAATGACAGCTCTTTGAATTGAAATGAAAGTAACAGAATGAGACTTTGTGGTTTCCTGGGATATACATGATCCTACATTTTTCTACCTGAAAGGCTGACTACACTACCTAGCACATGGAAGGCAAGCAATGACAACTCTTTGAATTGAAATGAAAGTAACAGAATGAGACTTTGTGGTTTCCTGGGATATACATGAGCTATTCTCACGTGTTTGCACATGCTATTTCAAATACCCTTCTTATTCTCTGATTTGTCCTACTCCTTCTCCTCTTTCAATGCCATTTTCTTTGAAGCTTATGTGTCCTCTCCCAGACAATCTCATCTTTTCTTCAAATAACAGCCCTTAGCATTATTTGCATGTCTCCAAGATAGCACTTTTCACAGTGTACAGTAATAATCGTATCTCTTTGGCTCTCCTCCATAAGTTTTATGTGCTTAGCACATAGAAAACATTCAATAAATGCTTGCTGAATACATCTTTTAATTATCATATTGATTTACTAAGAGCTCCTGAAGTGGATAGTGTTATATAAACTACTTGATTGCAAACAAAAAGTGTGATTAGAAATACATTTAAATTAAATTATTTAAAAAATTATTTAAATCTGGAATGGGCTTTGAAATGAATCCAATTTTATAGGTGAACTAATATCAAGAATATTTAAATTAGTTTTTAGACCAGAAAGAAAATTTTGGATATCCTCGCCACCACCCAGTCTCCTGCTTGGCTTCTCCTAGGACTTCCACATCTAGCTTCTCACCTTATTCTCCCAACAGTGCTACACTTGTATGTACGATTGGTATGACAAACAAAGATAAAAATACATGTTTCCCCAGCTATGTATTACAGTGGCACTTTGATTATGAGGTTAAGATTTATGCCTGAGTAGAAACAAAGCTGATACAATATTTAATTTAAAAATAATATGAATCACAAGCCCAATCCCTTCCTCCTCATAGGAGTCTAAAACCATCCCATACTTACTGAATAAAAAGAAATAGAATGATCAGGTTTCTTGTAGTAAATTGTTTCAGAGCCAAAACATGCTCAGAAAGAGCTGAAAATACT
>NW_007732076.1:188792-190617 GCF_000696425.1 Galeopterus variegatus | reverse complement strand
CAGGTTTCTTGTAGTAAATTGTTTCAGAGCCAAAACATGCTCAGAAAGAGCTGAAAATACTTCTGTCTCCTGAATGTGCAGCAAGACTAACGACTGCCACGTGGAGCTGAGCTTCTTACCATCCATTTTCCCACAGACAAGTTAATTGTATTAGAGATGAATTGTCTAAAAAAAAAAATTCTACAGACACAAACAATTCCCACAATTTAGTTACATGCATACACCCACAAATACACACTCACACACACAGAGTGGACAATGTGCAAAAATAAATTATACTAATTTCCCCCGAGAAACTACCAGAGTTATATGTGGTCATACCAAAAACATTAAGAGACCTAATAATGAGCATTTACCAAGACTGGAATGGAGATAATTACTACTATCCAATTAAAAACATTTGAACAAAAAGCAAAATACTTGTAAATGTCATTGATGCAGAGTCTTAACCTTCAAATTATACAATTGTTCTTTTTCAGGAAACCAGCATTGGGGTGCATATCTTTTAAAAATATTCTCTAAAAACATGAAGTAAATGACACTTGGCCATAGTTCTAAATTGAAATTATTCAGGGGCCGGCCCGGTGGCGCACTGCTACAGTGCGCCGTCTAGGAGCGCGGCGGCGCTCCCGCCGAGGGTTCGGATCCCACATACAGACCGGTTCCCACTCNAAAAAAAAAAAAAAAAAAAAAAAAAGGAAAAAAAAAAAAAGAAATTATTCAGACTATTTTTGGTTTCCAAAGAAACCTAATTAAGTATGCTTGATTATTCCTTTTTCTTTTAGTTTTGCAATACCTCTGCTTGAAGATTTTTTTTTCAAAAAACTGTTTAGTACATTTTTCTTAGTAAAACTGTTGTTTAAAACTAATATTCTATTTTTCCACATAGGCATGAGTATGAATAAGAAATTTATGTGAGAAACTTCCAAGATCTTGTTTCCTCTGGGATTAGGTAGCATAAAGGGGAAAAGGGTCTGAAAATGATAGGTGTTAGAGCTAGGATTGCACATCAGCATTTAACTTTTAAATGTAGCACTACAAACACTGCAGATTTGGTTATTCTTGGTTGTTAGATCACAAACTCTGCCCAGTTCAAACGATGGGCTCAGTTCAAGATTGCATTTACTACAGTTTACTTCCAGAGCCACTAATGTGTTTTAAAACAAATCTAAACTTGACAAAGAAGCAAAGGATACATACAGCTTTTCGTTGCCTCTTTGTATTCCTCTGGAACATGTCCTGAAGTTCGGCGTTCTCAGAAGTCGACATGGAGAGAGAACTTCTCTGGGTCAGAAGCTCCTGGAATGGTGGGCTCCCCGACTTCAATATTCAGAGCCATGTCAGTGCATAGTATCATCCTGTACTCTTCTGCTCAGTTAACCACATCACAGGGTCTGCTTTTCATGGTATGGTTCTTGAAATTCTTGCTGTACTGGCACAGAAAAAATGTCCCCTTCACATTGTGTGCCTGACTTGCAGATACTACATATTTTTACTTATTTCAAGACAGGAGCTTTAGGAAGGAGGCCACCCATAGAAAATCATACTCAAGGAATAAAATTATACTTGTATCCTTACAGGAAAATAAATAAGAGCAGTAATATTATCAGTGGTTATAAGGCCCTTCATTATCACTTCTCTTTTCCTATAGAGAGATAACATTGGAGGAAAAAGAAGAGAAATCCACTCTCCGTCTCCTCAATGTGAATTATATGAAGGAACCATTATACAAAGGTCTGCAGTGATTTGTTTTTAAATTTAAGACTTTAGAGACTGACAAAAATATATCCATTATTTGCTAAATATTATATTTTAAAAGCAAAAT
>NW_007732076.1:185538-187380 GCF_000696425.1 Galeopterus variegatus | reverse complement strand
CCCTGATAAAGAAAATAATTATATAAAAACTCTTTTAATAGTCTCTGTCTGGTGTGACGATGTTCTGAGTATTAGGAAAGAATATTATCAACTTTAAAGGAATGGCGATCTATCACAGATTCTTCGAAATTGATAGACTGACCCAGCCATATAACCAAATATAAACCCAGACACCACAACTCCCCAGTATAGCCAGGTTTTCCCAACTATAAAGATTGTTTCCATCATTGTGTCTGAAATACAGTCTGGTCACTTGAGCTCTGAATTTTTCTCATGTTGGTTCATCATTAATGTTCTTCTCAAGGACATCATAGAGTGATTAGTGTTCTAATAGATGTGAAAACAGGGTGCAATGAGGAAATGTAAGTGATGTTCCCAGCTCAGACTGGGGGTCTTTTAAGAGATGTTGAGGGAAAAATAGTATTTAGTCAGACAAATAAAAAGTAATGGACATTCCAGAAAGAGGGAGAATTACATGAAAAAGGATAAAGAATTGATATTTTGTAACAAATGTAGACTAGGTTTAGATTCTGGAGGGGGTTGTGTGACTTACCAAGTGTGGACCATACCCAAAAATAACAGAGCAAAAAGAAAACCTACAGAATGGGAGAAAATATTTGCAAACCATTGTAGAGCTAGGGCTAGGGATCACAGACCCCTTGAACCCGTTGTACAGACTGGGTCACAAACCCTCCATATACAGGTCTATGAGCAGGGTAAGAGGAAGAGGTCCTTGGAGCTATGGGTGAAGAAATAATAGGCTTTGTTCAGAGCTAGGAGCAGCCGCCCTAGTGGCTTCCCGGAGTGTCTTCAGAAGTTTCTCGTATCAGAGACGTTAGTCCTTTATACTCAAGCCCACATTCCAAAACACCTTCAGGGACACAGAATCCAATTCAGCATTGGAATTGCCCCACTGTTCGCAATTTCCATATAGGAGATGGCAGACTGGGCGGAAATGGGCATGAGCAATCACATTAGACAATAACAAGGAACACCTGGGTGCACACCAGTCTATTCACACCAGATGCTCGGCAAGACTCTGAACATCCGAGGGGCCTTGACCATTTTCTTATATTTTCTGAACACCATGCATTCAACAGGTGATTAATATCCAGAATATACATGGAACTCAAAAAACTTAACAGTAAAATAAATAAATAAATAGATAGATAGATAAATAAATAAACAGATTAAAAAATAGGTAAAGGAGCTGAATAGGCATTTCTTAAAGATATNATAAATAAATAAACAGATTAAAAAATAGGTAAAGGAGCTGAATAGGCATTTCTTAAAGATATACTAATGAAAAAATGCTCAACATCACTCAAAACCCCACTGAAATATCATCTCACCCCGGGTAGAATGGCTATTATCAAAAGACAGAGAATAACATACAATGATGAGGATGAGGAGAAAGGGGAACCCTCCTACACTGTTGGTGGAACTATACATTGGTGCAGCCATTGTGGAAAACAGGGTGGAGGTTCCTCAGACAACTAAAGAAAGAACTGCCATGTGATCCAGCAATCCCANGGAAATGAGGTTAGTAGAAGGGGGAAAGGGGAGCAGGGGAGCTTAGCAAGAAATTGGTAAAGGGCTATGAGAAATGATTACATTGTATAATGTTGAATAAACTAATTATCCTGACTTGAGCAACCCATATTGCACACAGGTATTGATATTCAATGTGGTACCCCACAGTTATGTACAATCAATTATGTTTCAATAATAATAATTAAAAAACTAGAATGAGTCAAAAAAGGATTCAAACAGAGAAATAAATGAACATAATTATATTTTTAAAAGAACTGGATGAAACAGATGCAGAGAATAGATTTAATC
>NW_007732076.1:182377-184107 GCF_000696425.1 Galeopterus variegatus | reverse complement strand
TTTTTGTCATTTGATTTTAAAAAATACATTCTTCTGTTGGAAGCTTAGTAACAACTGTAGATAAGATACAGGTTACCACAGACAAGGATGAAGGGTGAATTAGAACGCCTTGTTCACTTCACACTCCTACTGCTGCCTCACAGCTCTAGATTACACTTACTTCTACCCCCCATCTTTGTTTTTCCACTGCCTCCAGACTACATTTCTAATCCTCAGTTCTTAATCTGCTTGGGCTGCCATAACAAAACATCATAGACATCACAGACTTGGTGGTTTAAACAATAGAAGTGTTTTCTCAGTCCTGGAGGGTGGAAGTCTGAGATCAGGGGGCCAGCATGGCCAGTTTATGGTAACGGCTCTCTTTCTGGCTTGAGGATGGCTTGCTTTGCTATGTGTCCTCACATGGTAGGTGGGGGGGGGAGGGAGAGAGAGAGAGAGAGAATCTTTTTCTCTCTTTTTCTCTTCTTTTACAGACACCAGTCCTATCAGATTAGGGCCCCATGTTTATGACCTCATTTAATAACCTTAATTACACTATCTCCAGATATAGTTACATTGGAGGTTAGGCCTTCTACATATGAAATGGGGAGGGAAACAGGACACAATCAGTCCACAGCACTGGTATAACAGTGAAAGCCCTTTATTAAATGATTTCNGGAGGGAAGAAGACACAACAATTACAATTCCTTGAAGTTGATACAACAAGCGAACAGATACGAGGTTGCTGGGAGGGAGGGTGGAGAGGGAGGGGGAGGGAGGTTTCGGTAATGGCCACAATATTCAACCACATTGTATATTGACAAAATAAAATAATTTTTTTTTAAAAAAGAAACCTAGTAATCTTTTCAGATTATTCAGACAATAGTTAAATTCCATGCCTAGCATACTGTTGGAAATCTTTGGTTCAAGCTCAGAAGAGAGCACTCATGTGAACATTTAAGTGTAAAACTTTCCAGCTTTGAAGTTGAAGTCCTGAAGGTAGGAGTGTCCACCCAGTTATAATGTGCAGAGTGAGAAGAAAAGACCAAACACAAAACTCTGGCACAAAAACAATTTTCTAGGTACAAGGCGAAAAAGAAAAATGTGTGGAAAAAAGCAAGCAGCCATGGTAGAAATGCTTTAAAGTTTGAAATCTGCAGATAATAATGCATGGGGTGTGTCCTCCATATGGGCAGCAGTGGCTTGGAGCAGAGAAAGTGTAGTGTATTTTCAGGGCTGAAATCAGGTAACATGATTAGGAACAGAGTAAGTGGAGACAGAAAACTGAAAACTACTTTTTAAAGTAGCTTTGCTGTGAACGCAGAGTAGAGAGTGGCAAGATTTGGGGAATAGACTGGTTTATTGTTGATGTTTTAAGATGAGTAAAACTTGAACATGAAGAAAAAGTTACCAGGTGAGTATAAAGTAAATATAAAGACTGATAAAAGAGGAGACAAGTGCTTGAACGTTGTTTGTTAGAAGATGAGATTTTTAGCAAACATGAACTGATAAGCCTTAACAGAAACAATGCTGTTCTTCCACTAAATAGGAGGACGGTTCTTTTCTGTCTAGTGAACCACATCCTATCATTTAGGTTTTCAAAACAAGTTTGGAGGGTGGAGATGTATGAGTAAAGCTGTTTATTTTTGTTTTAATACTATTTTAAGTATTTTCAAGAATTTGAAATTTCTCTTCCCAACAACAGTCTCCAGCTAATAAATGAAGGATGAAGATCATTTTTTTTCTTTTTA
>NW_007732076.1:173396-180871 GCF_000696425.1 Galeopterus variegatus | reverse complement strand
AAGGATATTCATGCCTTATGCCCTTTTCCATTTATTGACTCTCCCTTTCCGAACCATCTTTCTATGCATAACGCCGGCCTATCTGGGAACCAATGTCATATCAGGCAAACCCTAGTCTCTCATGTTTCTACCCTTCCCATACATCAGCCACTCAGAGCTGATTAGTTTTACAAATAGTTATACTCTTTCACAATTCCTAGTGTTTGAGTTCTTGGTCTTTATGCCTAGGATGTCCTCTTCTTCTCTTCTACTTAGGGAACATCTTCTAGTAACCTTTCATATATGAAATATTCTCTACCACAATGCAGCCAAGAGAAATCTCTTCTTTATCTTATCACAACACTTGTAGTATTCCTCTATTGCAACACTTATAAGAACTATGTATTCTGTTTGTTGAATATGAATTTACTAAAGGCAAAAATCATAACTTATTCTTCCTTGTATTCCTAGGGCTTATTACCATGCATGGAACATATGGTAGGTGTTTGATAAAGATATGTTAAGTCTCCAGTCTTTGAATTCCTATAAGCACGTGTAACTTATAACTCACACTGTATTTATTTATTCATTCATTGATTCATTCTTTCAGCAAAAAGTTATTTGCTGCTGTCTATGTTCCAAGCATCATGCCAGGCCCCTGTGAACAATCATGAAGATCTAAGTAGAGTCTGGATTCAGAAGGACTGAATTTACTTCTGGGCTTTTCCATTTGCTAGCATGTGATGCTGGTCAAGATACTTTACCCCTTTAAGCTCCAGGTTCATTATATATAAAATATATATAATGGATCATAGTGCTTTCCTATGCCATGTGTTATGAGAGCTAAATATGACAAATCAATTTTAAATGTTTAGAAATTTTTGATGTATTATAAACACTCACTAAAGAACATTATCTTCCTTTTCCTGTTTCTTCTTGTCTTTGTTACATAAAGAATGATTATTGCTCTTCACACAGAGCTCTTCATTGTACAGAAAACAATTTCTCCTTCACAAAAATACTGCAATATTATTGTTAAAGGGCCAAAATACTAGTTTAGAAAAAAACTAAGTTGTTTGATATATGCGTGAAAGGTGAAGAATCAGGGCTGAATCACATCCATTGGAGGAACTGCAATAAGTGGAATAATAAAGATATGCTTTGATGGAATGGTTGTTCTGGATCAGGCACAGTGCTGTATGTGGGTTCTATTATTCTCCCCTCATTGAACCATGGAGTGTAGATACACTTTATCACTGTGGAAACTGAGGCTTGGAAATCTTAAGTAGGCTGTCCAAAGTCACTTCCTTTTCCACCCATGCCTCACCAGGCTATTGATTCTCATTTTTAAAAAATGGTTATAATACTCTGGCAATTTCTATTTTATTTTATGACAGTTTTTTGCTTCCTGATTCCAGTTACACCTTTCTGTGCATTCGTAAAGAATAAAGCAATATGTAATACATCACAATTTTGTTTTTTGGAAATACACTTAGAATATTTTTGTTTTGAGGTTTTTCTCTTAAAGAACTATGGAACTCTAAAGAAAAATAAAAATTATCTGGGAAATAGTAAAATCAGAAAATAACAGAGAAATACTGAGAGATAACACTATATTATTGATTATGAATAAAGTCAAATATGCACTGGGGTGGTCTGTGAAGTCTCAAATATAAGCCAAAGGAAGAAAATGTATGTGACAGTTGTCATGAGCAGCCCCATTCATTTGGCCCATTTTATCTTACCTTAAGATCCCATATAGCCTCTGTTGGTGATTACTATATACAGTCATACACTGCATAATGATGTTTTGGTCAATGACGACCTCATATATGGCACTGGTCAAATAGGATTATAAAGGAACTAAAAAATTCCTTTTCTGTGTTTAGATATGTTTAGATAGACAAATATTTACCATTATGTTACAATTGCCTACAGTATTCAGTACAGTAACATGATGTACAGGCTTGTAGCCTAGGTGGCATAGGCTATACCATACAGCCTACTGTGGCAAGCTGTACCATCTAGGTTGTATAAGTACACTGTATGATGTTCGCACAATGACGAAATCACTTAATGATATATTTCTCAGAGAATATCCTCGTTATTAGAAATCGCATGACTGTATTTAGATTTGGAACTTTTTCTGGTTCTCCATTTTTGTTATGTAGTATATGTGTATTCCTAGTAAATGGTAATTGGATGCCCTATGTTCTGATTTAACAATTGATCTTGAGATTTCATTTTTTTATTAATGTGTTACTGTGGGTGTTATAATAAAATAAGCCAGGAAAGATGGATCTAGAAGACCTCCATTTTTTTTTTCTTCCTGCCATTAGCATGATCACATTTACTGGTTGTTAGATTTACTAGCAATGAACAAAAATCACACCTGAACACATGATTACATCTGAAAAATGACCAAAGATAACTAATCTTTCCTTCCCAGCTTTTTCTAGGTGCAATGTGACTAATACTTCCTTTCAAGGGCAGCATGCAGTGTACTCTGATAAAATGAAGTGCTCTTTAACACCAGTGGCTAAGAACAGCAAATTCCTTAAAGTCTTGGAAAGAGGTGATGTAGTCCACAATGTTACCCTTACGAGACACTTGCTGATTCAGCCCGATGTGCAGGCATCCATGCAGCGACCTAACAGATGAGTGGTGCCTCCAGACTACCGCCTGGTCTACAGTGTGTTTGACAGCAAAAAAATGGCAGTCATTAAAGTGAACATCATGAAAACAATAATCTCCTCAGATCTCCTTACGTGATTGTTTTGTTGGTGTTTGGAGAAGGTCATGACTACTGAGTAGAGGACTCTGGTATTACTAACAATGCCAGTATACGCATTCTCTCAGATAATGAGTCTCACCCTTAGGAACCCACAAAAATGAGAGATTTATTGTGCCCACTGAGACAAAGGATAGGGGTTCTGCTTCAATTGTAACTGCATCCACTTGTAATGATCCAGGCCCCTTCTAGGCTAGAAATGTGACCATGACATTCTTGAAGTTGTCCTCAGGAGATGAAGCTTCTTCTGTTATTAACTTCTCTTATTCATGATCATATCTCTCGAACATGAAAGTCATGCTCATGTGGACCCCCGGGTATTACTTCACACCTACATTACTAGTCATGGGTTCTGAAATCCTGGAGAGACATGTTTCCTTATTTTAAAGCCCTCATTATTTGATTGAACTTTGAGTAAAGGTTAATATAACCCTTGGATTCTGTGCTTTGGTCTACAAAAACTACCCTCTGCTAGATTTAAAGAGTTTCTCCAGTATTCAGTTTGTCCCATCAGATGAATTCGTGTTACATGAGGGTAAGAACCAAGGGGGAGAGGGGACATAAAGCAGAGACAGGAGACACAAAGTTCTGTGGATTTCAATTTTAGGTCAAGTAGCCACAAAAGCTTCACTGAAAAGATAACACTAGAGAAAAGGCTTAATGGAAATGATGAGACAGTATGAAATGCTCAAGGGAAGAACCTTCTAGACTAAAGGAATATAAAATAGCAAAACCCTATGTTAGGAGAATGCCTGGTGTGTTTAAAGAAGAGCAAGGAAGACAGACAGCACAGTAAAAACTGGTAAAGAAGTAGCAGGAATGGAGGTCAGAAAGCCTGGACTGTTTAGACCAGCACTGTCCAACAGAAATATAATGTGTCACCTATATAAGTTTGAATTTTCTAGCAGCCATATTATAAAGTGAAAAGATGGACATGTCAAATTAATTTTAAGGGTATATGCTATTTAAATCAATTTGTGACAATTACTTTAACTATAATCAATAAAAAAGTTATTAAGATATTTTACATTTTTGGTACAAAGTCTTTGGAATCTGGCGTGTATTTGACACAGCACATCTCAACTTGTACTATTCACATTTAGAGTGGCCCGTAACCACATGTGGATATGGCTACTGTGCTAGGTGGGGCAGACTAGAAAGCTATTTTAAGGACTGTGAATTTTACGCTAAAAAGAAAAGTTAGACAACAGGGAAGCAGTTGAGTGTATGTAAACAGAGGGATTCTGTGATTGAACTATAATTAAGAAAACGTCAGTGAAGAGAAGCAGAGAGTCTGTTTTGGAGTCCATTCCAGTGGCTTAGGTAAGACGCTCCAAAAGCTTGGTCTTGGGGGCTTTTTGGATGCTGATCATTTCTGTTTCTTGATCAGGATACTGGTTACATGAGTATTCTCAGTTTCTGAAAATCGGTGGAGCTACACAATTATCATGTAATTTCCACAAAAAGCAAAATAAAAAGTTGACCAATCTACTTAAAAATGTACCAACATTCACCAGGTTCATTATATAAAACCAGAAGACCAATATTTTAATTTATAGTGAAAAATACAATTATTACAATTATCATGTAATTTCCACAAAAAGCAAAATAAAAAGTTGACCAATCTACTTAAAAATGTATCAACATTCACCAGGTTCATTATATAAAACCAGAAGACCAATATTTTAATTTATAGTGAAAAATACAATTATTAGTTACACTGAGCAATTGCTTTAACTGCATCTGCAGGCAAAACTACATAAGAAGCCAAAATATAATCAGACGGTGGCTGGATGAAAGTGGAATCAGAACAAATAGAGTTATTACAGTGGAATTGATGACTAGTGTCACTGAACTCTGATAGCATAATTTGCCCATCACCACTTCATAGACACAAGTCTTGAATACTTCAGTTTGAAAGCTGTGCACTCACTGTTTTCTGTGGCGACTGCTGGAAACCGTTATGTTTCATTGTTCTTCTGTCTTTCCACTGCTGAACGGTCTACCAAGACCGACACAATTTTTGTCATTGTTTTCTTGAAATGTTTTAACACCTACAATAAAATCTTGGAAATAAATTTATTTTGAGATTATCTTTTCCGTCCTGTTCAAGAATATCTATATTTTAATTAAACTAAAAAAAACATTTCCATTCTTCTTGAGGAGAGCTACATTGTTATTTCCATGTAACACTCATAGCACCTAAGTGTGACTCTGGAAATAGCACTGAGAGGATGTTGAAAAGTCCAAGATGACCTGGAGGCTCCACGCCTTGGAGGAATGTTATTCTCTTCCATTAACTGAGACAAATATGGTAGGAGGAGGAGCTGAATTGGGGAGGATGGTGGCGGGTGCAGTTCTGAACATGTTAAGTTTGAGGTGAGTCAGCCTATTGCATTCACTTTGTATCTTAGGAATCCTAGAAAATAACACAGTTTGCCATATACGTATTTTGATCATTTCTCTCTGAGGAAGATTAAAATTGTGGGAATCAATGAAATCACCAAGAGAAAGAGAAAATAAGAAGCTTGGATTCAGGACCTTGTGGAGTGTGGCTGTTTAGAGAGAAAAAGAAGAGGAAGAGGAGCTGAAGGTGCACAACCAATAAAATGTCCAAGGGGCCAGGAAGACAGGCAGAAGAAAGTGTCAAGAGAATGTATAACCAGCACTATATAAATAATATGAAAGTATCTAAAGTATTAGGCTGGGGATTTGGAAATTTCTTTTCCTAATTTAAAGATCAGGGGATATCTATTCAATAAATTAATGATTCACAAAGCCCTGCCCCACACCTCAGTCTAAACTTGGTATGAACAGGTAAAGTCAGAAGTTGACAAAATGATACTTTGTCCCATCACTTTGACTCAGATTGAGTCATAATACTAGCATATGCTTTATTCTGAAGTAATACAAAAAGTGAGCATGAGTTTTACAACACAGTGGAGTGCGCCTGCTGAGAGAAATAGACATAATACAATCCTTCGAATGAGCTCACTGAGTAGCAATACCTACCGAAGTGTTTTGGGGTTTTGCCTTTAATTTAGGATAGGAAAGACACATGTATTCATAGGCATGAGGGAAGAAAAAGGTAGAAGGAAAGAAAATTTCAAAGTAGTTAGAAAATGGTCAAATCAGGTAGCAGTAAGCAGGGAGTGATGGAATGAGCATACAGATGGAGAACACTTGCTGTAGAGAAGTGACACATCTCCCTCCTAGACAACAGGAAAAAAAATGAGTGAGGAAACATGGAAAGCTGGAGAAGAGTGAGGTTTGAGGAACCACTGCCAGATGGTCTTACGATTTTCAGTGACATAATATGTCATGTCTGCTATTAAGGCCACAGGTTGACAAAGTAACTAAGGGCCTTGAGATCATTGGAAAAGATTTGAAACACCCTCAAAGGAAACTATAGCTGCAGAAAGGGATTGCAGAGCTGTTTTAAGGAGCCCATATGAGGTCATACTACATATACTCCCTACCCACAGTGGAGTCTTTTAACATGGGTAAAAGACTCTAGTATGACTCAACAGCTAAGACTGGACAATATTTTACAATTAAAATAGAATAAGGAATATAGAGGGCTACTAAGATAATTGCTAAACCGAATTCCTTAGAAGGAAAATTGGGAGTTCAGGTCTTAGAAGTGGTAGGGTTTGGGTTTTTTGGTTTGTTTTGTGTGTGTGTGTGTGTGTGTGTGTGCGTGTTATGTGGTTTTTTTGTTTCCTTTTTCCTTCTGTTTTGTTTTTTACTTTGTTTTGTTGTTCACATTGTTTGTTTGGTTGATAATGAGCTGGAAGGTATTAGCAGGTCACTGAGATGGAAAATCTGAAAAATTCATTGGAATTTAGGAGTTTTAGTATCTGAGAGGCCAGAGCAATGGGAAAGGCATCGACATGGATTTTCTGAAGTCATCAAAAATAACCATGTAGAAGGTAACTGTATCTGTACACCATGTGCTTCACAGTTAGGGAACTGTTCTGGAGATAGGTGTGTGAAAACAGAAACAAAGATTGGGGGAAGGTTGTAGGGCAAATATTCAAAGAGAAGTGAGGGAGGGGAGCAAAACAAAACTACGCACCTTGCAGAGAAGCAAAAGAATGCCACCCATTCCTTCTTGTGCTCAGGATTTGGGAGGTAGCCTCTCTACCCCTACTGTTAAGGTCTTAAAGAAAAATGTGTCAACTGGTTTGATATATTTTAATAAAGACTGTAATGGCTGATATTGTATTTGGAGAATTTCTGTTGCCATCTCATTAGATAGCTTGCTGAACTGTTTGTTTGTAGGTTCCAAAGGTGAGTTTTAATGAATTTTTACATTCCACATTCAATTCAGACAGCAAAGCCACATGTTGATAAGCTTACTGACACTCAATCTGCTTATCATTGTTTCCCTGCAAACCTCAAATTACACATAAACAGAAAAACTAATCAACTGAAGCAGAAACACAATATCAATTAGGTTGGTGCCTGGGAACTGAAAAAAGAGCAAACAAAATTAATTCCAATCAGTTTGGCAATAAAAAATCAAAAATGTGTAATAACTTGAGATGACTATGCCAGAAAGTAGTTTTGATTTAACAAATAATTTTATATAGATTTTTATTATCCTTCAAACAGTATTTATATTTGTATTTTGTTATCATTTTTTTTAAATATGTTTAGAATCACTGTTAAAATAGTTAAAACTATCTGAAACAGGAAATTG
>NW_007732076.1:172029-173327 GCF_000696425.1 Galeopterus variegatus | reverse complement strand
GTTTATTATCCTTCAAACAGTATTTATATTTGTATTTTGTTATCATTTTTTTAAATATGTTTAGAATCACTGTTAAAATAGTTAAAACTATCTGAAACAGGAAATTGAACTTTTCAAACACGTATCTATTTCTCTTTTGTGGCTGTACTCACATGCTGCAGATATTTCAAAACTAGAAAAATAATAAACATTTATTGAACATTTATTCTGTACCTTTACTTAATTTGTTTAGTCCTTATGATAGCCATTCAAAGCATGACAGACATCACTATGTTAAAGTACTTGCAGGTAAGACAATGCCAATGAAGGGAAATATCCCTAAATTATTTCCAAAAGTGCCCTATGGGATGAGAGTAGGTTTAAATGCTTAACAAACCAAGAGAGTACCAACCTTTGACCACATGGTTAGAACCATTCAAGTAAGACCCAGGAGGAGCTAAGTACCACCTGGTACATGGGAAAGGAGAAACAGAAGCGTAGATTCTGGACAGGGACAGTAGGGAGATAATGACCACACCCCCCCCTTGCCTGGCCATCAACCTTGCAACAGGGCCAAGCTATGGTGTGTAGAAGGCTTGAATGAGGTTGAAAATCTTGATGATTACCTTGGACTGAATGTATTAATTACTGAATTGATATTTTGCTAGAATTATATCTTAGGAGTGTCCAGAAAATGTATTGCGATTTTTCTTAAATTGCATACAACAGATATAAGGGCATCAACAAAACAGGCTTGCAAAGGCAGTTTTAAAAAATTAAATAAATAATGCACTGGATTTCTTATTTTAACTTATGTGTCTCTTTTGTTCAAAATAATACTTACACCTATATGATAAATCCAGTTTACTTAGCATAGAATAAAAGTCCTATGAAAATTGGGCCCTGCTTGTCTCTCCTGTTTAATGCATTTCCCAAACTGTTCTTCTCTATTTTAGTTGAATGTACAGCTAACATGTTCCTGGAAATTTTATTAGTCTGTTCTATGTTCTCAGTGGTTGATCTAATGAAAGTTTCTACACCTCATTGCTAAAATAAAATTTTCAAAAAGTTAAAAACATGATTCTCATGAAAATAGAAGATGAACATCTGAAAACGATTTTATTTAACTCATTAATTAATGAGGGAACCAAGAAGATGTTAACACCATTTGACAAAAAAAATGAAGAAATGATATATGCATATATCTTTTCTTATGTATATAATGACACTGGGCAGAAATACACACACACACACAGAGACACACACACACACACACACAATGTAGTCAGCTGAAAAAAGGATTGCAGATATATTTAAGG
>NW_007732076.1:167193-171089 GCF_000696425.1 Galeopterus variegatus | reverse complement strand
AAAAAAAAAAGAAATCAATTCTAGCTTTGCTTGAAAAAATTAATTTTGATTCCTATGAATATGAATAATTTATATAACTCTCAATTTTCTAAAAGTTAACTTCTACCCTTACAGAGTTGATAATAGCCTAGTCAATAGGAAGTCAACCAAAAGTGCATGCCCCAGACCCACTAAAAATCACTGAGCACTCCATGAAAGGACAACCAACAATCTCTTTTGCCTGTTTCCATATCTTGGAATATTTTTCTGAAACCACTAATTGGTAAACACTTATTTCTCAAGACACACCCCAATTGCAATCTCCTCTATGAAAATGTTTTGAATGCCTCCAGCCAAGCCTCAAGTCTCACTCTACCCTCTGTGGTTTCTGTTATATCACCTACATCATTTTACACTTACAGAGTAGTAATTGTGCATGGCTTTCTCTCTCAATAACTAATCCTGTTTCTGGCATATAAAATCATCATTAGGTTGCACTGTAATTAGGGAGTTCTAGTTTGAAGCCTGGTTTCATCATTTAGTGGCTGTATAACCTTGGGCAAGTTGTTTAACCTGTCAGAGTTTTATTGATCTCATAATTTAAATGAGAATAATGTCTAACACAAAGTTTTATTGTGAGGTGTAAATGAGGTAAAACATATAAAACATTTATTACAATATACCCTCTCAATAAATAATGTTGGCAATGGTAGTAAAGATATCAAGAACATAGAAAATGGTAGAAGGAAGTGAAATTTAGATATACAAGGTTAAACCCATCAGCTCTGTGACTTTCTCAGAACGTATACTTTGTGTGTGACTTGGTATTTGCCAGTAGGCCATGAGAAAATCCTTAAATCTGAGTCAAAAATGTCACTGCTTCAAGTCCTACTGAAAGTGAAAGACAAAAAGTGCAATTTATTTATCCTATCAAATTATGTTTATATTAGTAATTCACAAAGCAATTTAAATTTCTTCAAAACTTTAGCTCAGAAAAGAATTTTCTACATGTTCCTTTGTTTGTTATTTTAGATTGTAAACTATACAAAATAAATCCCCTGGAATTTTCCCAGATATTATTGACATTTTCAAAAGAAAAAAAAAACTTACATAGAAATGTAATAGCTACTTTAGGAAAACATGAATCAATCAGTGAAAACTTTTTATTTTAATAATTGTATTTGAAAAATACAATTATAGGCACAAGGAATGATACAGGAGAATTTAGAGGCACTGGTTTCCCAGCGTGGTACAATACTTACACTCATTTGAGTGTTTCCACAGAAGAAAATATAATACTGCTTGATGCAGAAAACTTGATCTATTAATTTTTTTCCAAACCATCAGCTTAATGACAGAATGGGAGCCTGAAATATGACAACAAATCACTTTAATTCGTCATAAAGGTTTACCTTCAACCCAATAGAACCACCACCACCAAAACAGGCCGTAAAATAACATCAATCTGTTTTCAAAAAAGGTGTACTATTTCACCAAAATATTTGGATTTCAGAAAAATTTTCTCTAAGTTTAAGTTTTATAAATTGAATCATATTTTTTAAAAGCACTGGAAGAACTAATTACTCAAAGGAATTTTGAGTTTTTCCATTTTTATACTGCAGGAATTCAAAGGTTTTGTCTTTTTTTTCTATTTTACGAACTTATGTTTTCATAGAAGAAAACCAACAGTTGGTGGATTTCAGGTTATTTGTTCTGAATATTCTTAATTCTGGTTCTAGATTTGGAATGCCAGTACATGACCATGAATTGTTTTATCATGAATAGTAAGTGTACCTAACACATTGAGTGCTTGCTTTGTGCCAGAGAGTGTACCAAGTGCTTCATATGAATTATCTCATTTGTTTTTCACAGTACACAATGAGGTGCATCTTTTTATTATCTCAATTTTATAAAAAAAGAAATGGAAATGAGATAATTTGCTCAAATTAAATATTGACCCTGGATCAGATAGTTTGACACCAAATCCAAAGTCATTATCAGCTCTACCATCCAGTTTTCCCTACCTTAAGGAACATGAGAGAATATCTACTCTAATTCATGAGAAAAAAATGTTCATTAAATATGCAAATATGCAATTCCTGATTTTGAGTGGCCCAGTATGAACAAGTGCAGGAAAAAACAAAACAAACAAAAAAACTACTTATTTCTCTTACACTTTTAAAAGAAAATAAAAAACACTTTTTGGGGCATGTGAAGGAAGTGATGCTCACTTTATTTTTAGGTTTTTGTCAAAGAATATGGGTTATCTTGACTCTAAATTTGCTTAAATGGACAATATATTTAACAGTTGTTAAATATATTAAATTCACCTATCACTCGTGAGTCCTGTTTTCAGATAAAGAAACATTCTAGAAAGTAAACAATAAGATGAATGTGTGCTTTCTCAAATAAAATGAAGACGGCTCATAAAGGGGTCAACTTGGTAGAGCTGTAAGATGCTTCATCAGGATACCCATGGTTTCTATCTCATTTATTTCTCTCATCAGAAATATTGAATAATTGTACATTACCTATTCAAAGAAATAAGTTAGAAATCCTAAAGGAAACAGACTTCTTTCTTTAAAAATAATGACTAACTTACATATAATCTTCCCAGCATTTCAATTAATAATCAAGAAATCTTGCTGAAATCCAAAGAGATTGAAAGAGTAAGGTCAGATGTCGGAAGAGATGTGGGTGGGTAAGCAGCTCTCAGTGATTGCATCCCAATCCCTCCCAGCTATTTAATTTCTCCCTTCTATAGCCCTTCCATGAAACAGTAAGAATATGTCTGTCTGTACTGCTCTGATAACTGGACTATAATCTAACAGAGGACAAAACAGTGAATTATTATCCAAAGATAGTTCCTGTTATTGGGGGATCAATTTGTTGTCTTGGAGATTAGTGAAATTTCTACTCCCAAATTCCAAATTTAGGTGTCTTGTTAGTGCCTAAAGGTAAAGCGACTCACTTTGGGTTCCTAAGTGTATGTATGGGTTATAACCTCTGACTTTATTTAATTTTGAAAGAAAAGAAAATGAGGTCAATAAGAAGACTCATTAATAGAATGGAAAATAAATAATGTGAAGAACTGAAATGCTTGCTAAATAAACAGCAATTAGCAGTATTTATATGTGACTCAGTGTATCATGTATGATGATCACAGCATTTTAAATTTTGGAGGATCAGGCCGGCCTGGTGGCCCAGTGGCGCACTGGAAAGTGCGCCACTTGGGAGCATGGCGGCGCTCCCGCTGAGGGTTCGGATCCCATGTGGAGACCAGTTCCCACTCACTGGCTGAGCGCGGTGCGGGCGCAACACCGAGGGTTGCGATCCCACTACCGGTCAGTAAAAAAAGACAAAAAAAGGAAAAAATAAAAAATAATAATAATAAATTTTGGAGGATTAACATACTAAAATAAAAGCTAATTTAGGTGTTTTAATTCCCTTGTTAATTATCCAATTATTTAAAGTGGATGATTTGTACATCAGATTTACAACTGACCCTTTCTTTTAGAGTTGAACCACAATCTTAATTAGTGGCTTAAGTCAAGCAGTTCTAATTGGCTGCTCTTGTAATGTGGTATCTTGCAAACCATAGGTTGCTTCTGTTGCTTAATAATTCTATAGGAAAGGGACTAAGTCTATATGACTATGTGAAAATCCCCTGTACTCTTCATTTTTCCAAAAGAGAAGAAACCTTAACAATTCCACAACTTTTTTTTGTCATCTTAATTTACTTATTGACAATAAGTGCATTTTCTGCCTGTTTTGCTAGATGTAATTCTCAAGCCTTAGAAAGTAGTTTCTTTTTCATGGCACAAAAGGCCATGTCACTTAGAAACCAATCATTAAAAGCAGAGTGGATGTTGCCCACGTCCCCCATGGTTGATGAATCACAGTTAAGATGGCTTCAG